>NC_081426.1:25587953-25802953 GCF_949786415.1 Peromyscus eremicus
TGGAAGTGACTGACAGCCTGACCCCAGCATCCTTCTGAGGAGGACTCACACTTGGATCCCAAGAAGTTGGTCTCATCTGCCTCCCAGGCTCTAAATCGCTGCAGATTCCTGCTCAGCTTACCAAACCTTGTTTAAAAGTTAACCTAGGCTAGGGGTGTGTCTCAGTGGCCGTGCACTAGTTTACTACTCACGGTTCAATCCCCAACCCACCCTCCCAAAAGGAAATTAACACTCCCCCCCAAAAAAAAACCTTAAAAATATTTCCTGTTAGGAAAATGCAGATATATTATAAAACCCTTAATGTCACAGTCCTGCACATTCTCAGCAAAGCAGTATGAGGCCAAGAATATTGTCCTCCAGAAGTACTTCAGTATCAAATGCTCAGCACAGGATACCGAAAATACTCCAATACCCAATTTCCCATTTTCAAAGACAGTCAATTGTCAATCCAGACTGTTGAAGGCTTTTAAAGATCTGTTAGTCCATTCTGTTTCTTCCTGCTGAGCTGTTGTTTAATTGGTTGACTTCCCTCCAACCACAAAATCGAACCCTGAATTTTAGATTTCACCTAAAATTGAAGCTCACCTTCCAGCACTTTCCCCAAAGGCCTATGTCCCCACACCAGGTTGTTCCTGACCAGGCACCTTTTCTCCTCTGCATCTTCTCCAGGCTCCTTCCTCCCCACGACTTGCCTGTTGTATGCACCCAGAGACCCCTTTTCTAGGCCAGGAGGATCCAAAGGAGAAGCAGGCAGACGTTCTCAGGGACACAGACATCCATCAGGTGGCAAACCCTCCACAGGGAGTCTCTGGCTGTGAAGGCCGGGGCAGGGTCGCAGAGGCCCCATCAGAGCTTTGGTTTCCTTGGAGATTACAAAGGTGGTAGCTGCCTCCTACCTATAATTTCAGCACTTGGGAGGCTGAGGCAGGAGAGCTACTATGAGTTCCAGGCCAGTTTGAGCTGCTGAGTGAGACCTTATGTCAAAACAAACAAACAATAAGAGAAGAAAAACAAGAAGGGGGTAGGGAGAGAGAAAAAGAAAAAAGGAGGCAACTAGGCAGTGGGTGCTTCAAGCCACAGAGCAAAGGGGCATCTGAGCTGGGGCAGATGAGCTGGGGCATCTGAGCTGGGGCAGATGAGCTGGGGCATCTGAGCTGGGGCAGATGAGCTGGGGCATCTGAGCTGGGGCAGATGAGCTGGGGCAGATGAGCTGGGGCATCTGAGCTGGGGCATCTGAGCTGGGGCAGATGAGCTGGGGCATCTGAGCTGGGGCAGATGAGCTGGGGCATCTGAGCTGGGGCATCTGAGCTGGGGCAGATGAGCTGGGGCATCTGAGCTGGGGCATCTGAGCTGGGGCATCTGAGCTGGGGCAGATGAGCTGGGGCATCTGAGCTGGGGCATCTGAGCTGGGGCATCTGAGCTGGGGCAGATGAGCTGGGGCATCTGAGCTGGGGCAGATGAGCTGGGGCATCTGAGCTGGGGCAGATGAGCTGGGGCATCTGAGCTGGGGCAGATGAGCTTGTCTGAACAGAGCAGCATGCAGTACAGAAAGGGCTACCCAGAGCAGTATGGAGAGTGCTCCACACAGAGGAGTGCTCCACACACAGCTTCCAGGAGCACTGGGCACTCACAGGGGATCCTATGAAGTGTTTGGGCAACAGAGAGGGCGAGGCCAGGCCTCTGTCCTGCATACTGGCTAACACAGGGGTTAGCTTCCGAGGGTAGAGATGTGCTGGAGAGGTAGAGAGAGACAGAGAACAAGAATGTATATCTGCCACACAGCATAAGATAGCATGTGAACCAGGCGGTGTGTGTTTAGCTGCATATCTTTAATCCCAGCACTTGGAAAGCAGAGGCAGGCAGATCTCTGAGTTTGAGGCCAGCCTGGTCTACAAAGTGAGTTCTAGGACAGCCAGGGCTACACAGAGAAACCCTGTCTTGAAAAAAAAAAAAGGGAGGGGCACCATGTGATCATGTCTCTCCATCGGTAATATGGGTACTGGGTCCTAGGAATCAAACTCAGGTGCAAGTGCCTTTACCAGCTGAGAAACCTCACCAGCCCTAGGGAGCTCATTTCTAAGAAGGCTCTTTCCAGCTGGCTCTCCGAGGAAGGTCTGGAGTAAAGGGGAACAGGGTTGAGGCCGAGAGTAAATGGGAGGGAGCCTGCCCAGAGTGCCAATGAGCAGAGGCAAGCACAAAGCTACATATAAAGGACAGAGGGAGGGACTGTGAACTCAGAAAATGATATGTGGCCTCAGAAGCAAAGTTCCCCTCCACCTGCCCCGTGTCCCCCTCCCCTAGGCAAGCCATAGGAATGGAAGTCACTCTTCCTCCAGGCAGGATAGAAATCAGAACCTTTTTGCCCCAAAGTCTACCTTAAAACTAAAACCATCTTCTAATCGCCCCGCCTTGCTAAGAACTGGCTGCAAAGGTGTTCCTGTGGTGTTTGGCTATAGGTGGTACAAAGGGTGCTGCCTCGTACCCTGGAGCAGACACACTGTAGCTGGGTGGTCAAAAAGAACCAGCGTAGAAGACCTAGCTATGGCTCCTGTCCACAGTCTGCTTTGTTTGTTTGTTTTTTGAGACAGGGTTTCTCTGGGTAGCTTTGGAGCCTGTCCTGGAACTCGCTCTAAAGATCAGGCTGGTCTCCAACTCAGAGCTCCGCCTGCCTCTGCCTCCTGAGTGCTGGGTTTAAAGGCGTGCACCACCACCGCCGCCTAGCTCACAGTCTGCTTCTACCAGCTCACAAATATGCTGTCCAGTCACAGTCCTACATGGCTGCCCATGTCTTAGAGAACCTAAGCAGAAAAATGGAGCCTTCACCCTGGGTATTCAGGTCATCTGAAGCCTTCATGTGAAACTGATCAAATAAATATGTACATATGGCCTCTTTCCTTTAACCTGCCCATTGCCAGTTTTACTTTGTCAGGAAAGTTTGAAGTACCTGCAAAAACCAACCTGGTAAAGGGGACAGAGAAAGAGAAGGAAGATCAGGAGATGACGGTGTCAAAGGGACAGGGAGGGACTGGGCATGCTCATGGTAAAGCACTTGCCCCAGCATGCTCTGGGGCCAGTCCCCAGCCTGAAAAACCACCAGGTGACACCATGTTTGGAGAAACTGGCTGCCTCTTCTGGACATGGTGTAGCCATCACACTCTGAGCTCACAGAAGCTGTGGTTTCCTGTAAAACCTGCACAAAATGGGGTTGTTGACGCTCCCTCGTGGATGGAGGAGGGACATACAAAACTTGCCCTTCTCAGGGAACTGTTCGCAGTAATGGTGGCTGGTGGAGGGGAAGCCCCTTTTCTTCAGTGGTATAGCCACTGGTAAGGTGCCATGCTTGGTAAAAACCTCCAACTCTCCCTCATGCAAGCAGCCCTAATTAAACTCAGTCACAGACACAGACACAGACACACACACACACACACACACACACACACACACACACACACGCTGCAAGCTGCAGGAAAACATAATGGAATTCAGCTACTATCACAAAAGCTACTACTTGGAAAAGTCAAGGACTTCTCCAAAGGTCAAGCCATGGCTTAAGAAGTCTTGGTGAGCCTGACAGTGGTGGCACACGCCTTTAATCCCAGCACTCAGGAGGCAGAGTCAGGCAGATCTCTGTGAGTTCGAGGCCAGCCTGGTCTACAGAGTGAGATCCAGGACAGGCACCAAAACTACACAGAGAACCCGTCTTGAAAAAACGTCTCCCCCCACCCTGGAAAAAAAAAAAGAAGTCTTGGTGATATTTTAAAGTCTTGGTGATATTTTAGCTTTTGTATGTATATTAGCTGGTTCCTTTGTTATGCCCAGATTGGGACCCCAAAGACATCACCACAGACAGACCTTAGGTACAGAATGCAAAAGCAAGGTTTATTTTTGTTTACAAGCCGCGGGCAGGGAAGTTCGATCCAAAGCACTCGCTCGTAGTAACCGTGAGGCCAGGAGGAACTTGCTTTTTCTTTGTGTGGCTAGCTTTTTAAAGGCAAAATCCACAAGCCCTTCAGGGGGGTTGGGAGAGTTTTGCATGGGTGCAACTCGGATTGGTTTATTTTTATCTCTGTTCTCTTTTAATTGGGTGAGGGTATGTAACCTTTGAATTTACTGGTTGGTGGTTACAATTTATTACTTTGGGGGCAGTCCAGCACAAGTCCCAGGCTTTGTCCTTGAGCCACCATGGGGGCTGGCTGGCCAAGCATGTACTGCACATAACTCTAAGTTGGTGAGGGGCTCCAGAGAGTAAATATCTGGCTGAACTTTGAGCAGTCAGAGTACATGCAGAAAGGGAGCTACTGCAAGGACTGTCTTGTTCATGGCCCTCCCAGAAATTGCTTGCTCAAGTCTCAGGAAACTGAAATTGAGGCCTGATCTCTGAGAGAAGACTGAGCAGCCTGTTATGGCATCTGCTTGGTCCTTTCACCTTCAGTGATTTTCTTGTAATGCTATGCGTGCTTCCTAGAACTCCTAACAGTTTATTTATCTAAAATACCTATCAAGCATCCAAGGCCAAACAAAACAACACCTGTCTCCTAGGTCAGGCAGATAGCTTTATTTCTTGTGCAATTTAGGGTGAGACCCTCCTTTCTTATACAACCTTACTAACAGACCCCTAACGTCTTACCTAACCACTTTTCGGAATGTAGACTGAGCACATAGATCCTCTTTTTGATATACTAACCGGTCATTAGCACTCAGTTGACCTCCTCTTTTACCACTCCCATTTGGGGTTGTAAAAGAAAGCCTGACTGTCACTGCCTGAGGAAAATTCTTACCTACTTTTATGACTGCATAAGAATTCAAGCCGGGTGACCTTGCTCTGGCAGAGGATTGCTATTGCTTGAATTTATAACTGAACACCTCAGAGACTTGAGAGGACTTAGAGGTACAAGGAGATGGAGAGGAAGAGAGGAGTGGAGAACTTGAGGATGGAGAACTGAGAGGGATAAGGAAGATTTTGAGCAGAGAGAACATGTGAACGAGATGGAAGATGAGGAAGAGCCAGATGGGGAAGTACTAGCTGGGTAAAAATTATGAGAAGGACCTAGATAAGGCAGAATTAAGATGAGAGAATTAAGATAGAACCTAGAGGGAGCAGTAGGTAAATATAGAGAGAAATCAGGCAAGAAAGGAGCTAGGCACCAGAACAGAACTGAAGCTGTGGAGATAGGATTTTATCTCAGAAGAATAAAGTAGATGGACAAAGAGCTCGGTGTACTTAGATTCATTTCCTGAAAATAATTCTTGCGGTTAGTAGTTTCTCTCCTGAGCCCCTGGGAAGTATAATATTAAGGCTGGTCCTTTTAATATTATACAAGACACACACACACACACACACACACACACACACACACAGGAAAACATGAGGCAGCTTATTGGGAAGGAGAGAGTGAGGGGAGTCTTGAGGGGGTTAGGGAAGAGTAATGGGGATAAAATAACTAAAATATGCGTAATATGTATGAGATTATAAAAGAATAATACCTATGTCCTCTGAAAACAAGTACTGCAAAGTGCAAGGGAGGAAGCAGGTGGGAAGGGAGGAGAGGCCACCCAGAGCAGAGGCCAGAGCTGTGAGCATCTGGAGCCAGTGCCAGGAGAAAGAGGTGTCGAGCAAGTTGGGACCCAGTGTAGAGATTTATTTGTCATCAAAATGAAACTTCATGTTCCTGGTAAATCAAGCAAGGCCACATCTCTGCTCCCACCCAAACAAATTCTAGCCACAAAGAAGTGTACCCATCAGCAACGGGAATGTCCTTCTGCCAAATCCCACCCCACCGTTGGGCCTTTGGTGCCAGCAGTTCCGGAGCTTTGTCTGCCACCACAAACTCCTAATCGATCTGTATGTCAGCTCTCCTGGGGATCACATGCGGGGCTGTTTTGGTTTTATGAGACATGGTGTCACTGTGTAGCGCTGGTTTCAAACAAGTGATGCTCCTGCCTCAGCCTTCCCGTTATTACTGAAATTTTTAAGCGTGGGAGCCTGGGCACTGGCAACCCTAACAAGGTCATCAATAAGTCAATTAAGCAGCCAAGCAGAGAAAGGAGATGCATTCAGTGTGGTTACTTTGGGAAAGAGGAACAAATGAGGATGTCTAGTGCCCCCCGCCCCTGTACACCTAAAGTCATCTGTGGGGTCCTGGCATGAGGTTGAGGTTTAAATAGAGGGCTAGAAATATGCATAACTAGGTAGTTCTGGTCAAGGTGTGGTCCCACCATCATTGTCCGGGCTCAGGCTCTCCTGCTATAGGTGATCTGACATGGTGTCAGAACTGACAAATTTCTTCCTGGGAGACAAGTCCCTCCTCTGGCTGTCCCAGGCTTCAGGCTTCTGGAGGAAATTGTTCACTGGGATCCATTGTTTTAACAGTCTGGCAGCCAGAGGGAGGGCACAGTGTCTCTGAGGAGTGTGTCTCCTTCCACCCAGGAAGGCACACAGGTACTGTGTACAGGTGTGTGCTATAACCCCCATTCACTGATTTTAAAAGCTGTCCAGCACCCTATGACAGACACACCATCACAATCAGCTCAGCAGCTACAACACACGTTAGTCTGCATGTGGCCATGAAGCCCCATGGTTTAGACTGTAGTGCAGAGTAGTTGGCTTTTCTGCCCAAGGAGCTCCCGTGGCTGAAATCCCAGTGCCCCCGGGCTCTCCACACTGAGGCTTGGGGGCTTCTTCTAGTTCTTCTAGCTGGATACTTTGCAGTGCAGTCTTTTCTTCAGAGACAGTGTGAAGGGATCTCCCCCACGGCAAATGCCACTCTCACCTAAAATCCATTTTTGAGCCAACCAATCCCAGCTCTCACTTGTGCCAATGTTTTAAAGGGTGTGCTGGCTGTGGTGGTCTGATGTAATTGGCCCCCATAACTCCAGAATCTCATAATCTCATAGGAGTGGCACTATTAGGAGGTGTGGCTTTGTTGGAGGAAGTGTTTCACTGTGGGGGAGGGCTTTGAGGTTTCCTATGCTCAGGACACCGCCCAGTGTCTCAGTCGACTTCCTGTTGCCTACTCCAGCGCCACCTCTGCCTGCAAGACAACATGCTCCCTGCCATGATGATAATGGACTGAATCTCTGAAACTATAAGTGAGTCCCCTCGATGAAATGTTTTCTTTATAAGAGTTCCATGGTCATGGAATAAAAACCCAAACTAAGACACCAGGTTAGGCTAGGCCTGCTCAGGGTGGCTGCTTTGGTGGTGGCATTTTCTTGTTTTATTTATAAAGAGCATGTATTTTATTTTTAACTAAAACTACAAACCAACTGGGCGGTGATGATACACACATTTAATCCCAGCACTTGGGAGGCAGAGGCAGGCGGATCTCTGTGAGTTCAAGACCAGCCAGATCTACATAGAAAGTCCCAGGACAGCCAGAGTGACACAGTGAGCTCTTGTCTCAAAATAAATAAAACAATAGAATTACAAACCAAACTGGGCTGGATATATCTCAGTAGTAGATTACTTGTCTATCATATATAAGACTCTCGACTTACTCTCAGCCCTGAGGAAGAAAAAGACAAAAATATAAACCAAATCAAACCAAGCCGTCTCTGCCGGCCTGTGTAACACAGCTACCTGGTGAAGCCTGAGCACTGGAAAGGCCTGCCCACACCTCAGGAAGGTCATGGAGGGGCCATCAGGAGAGTGCCGCTCCCAGGGCAGCTCCCAACCACGTAGGCAGGTAACCTATCACTGTCATACGCTTTAACATTTGTCTGCATGCTCCAGGACTATCTTAATTAAAAGTTAGAAAAAATGGTATTTCTGGACAATAATCACATTTTAATTGTTTTCAAATGTGCACAGATTTTTACAAAAGGAGAAATCTCAGGTGGTATAATGTCTCCTTGAACTTCCCAGGCTTGGCGGGAAGCCTAGGGCATTAGTGAGGTTCAAGACCTAGCACCTAAAAAAGAAACTTCAAACTGTGAATGATTTTCTGCAGTCTTGGGGTGGAGGAGCCAGGCACCAAACTCATGGCCTTGACTGAGCATGCTCAGCAAACACTCTACTACTGAGCCATATTCCCGGCTCACACCGTTCCCTTTGGAAGCCCACTCTTAATAATTAGAAGTCTCACTGCGGCCAGAGTGTCCTGGAAATCACTATCCAGGTCAAAACAGCCTTGAATACCGGATCCCCCATCTCCACCTCCCTAATGCTGGAGTTACGGAAAAAGAGCCACCGTGCCCCAGGAGAAGACCCTGTCCATGCGGTATCTGGAGTTCTGCACAGGGGATTTGACATTTCCTCTATTGATTTACACAATTGTTTATTAAAGTTGAAACAGATGCTTTGGATTGTAATTCAGGGCTGATGTGAGTCCGTGCTGGCACTGCCATTTTTAGGTGATGGATGGTACTGTCTTTACATACAACTATCTCTTTAATAGTCTCCTGTGTCACATAATCTTTTCTAATTCTAGTAACAAATTTAACTTCCTGCTTCATTTTGGTTGCTCAAATTAGTCCACGTTTGCCAATGGTGTTTATGATGGTTTGAATGAAAATGCCCCCCACAGACTCATAGGGAGTGGCAGTATTTGAAAGGATTAGGACATGTGGCCTTGTGAGGAAGTATGTCACTAGGGCTTAGTTTTGGGGTTTCGGATGCCTAAGCCAGGCCCAGTCTCTCTCTCTCTCTCTCTCTCTCTCTCTCTCTCTCTCTCTCTCTCTCTCTCTCTTCCTGCTGTTTTCTGATCCAGATGTAGAACTCTCAGCTACTCTCCAGCACCATGTCTGTATGCCACCATGCTTCCTGCCATGAAGACAGTCGACTATACCTCTGAACTGTAAGCCAGCTCCAAATAAATATTCCCTGTATAATGGTTGCTGTGGTCATAGTGTCTCTTCACAGCAAAGAAACCCTAACTAAGACAGTGTTCTTTTGGTTAGCCCCTCTGCCCTGTAGAAACCCATCTTCATGGGCTTTCTTGTTGGTGATGTCATTGTCTTGTTATTCAAGTACTCCCTTGCTTTCTACTCTACAGGAACCCCCAGCCTCATCATTGTATACAGTCGTGTGCTGCATAATGACAATCTGCGCAATGGCAGACAGCATATCTGTCAGCGGTCCCAGGAAACGATGATGGAATTGAAAAATTCCTGTTGCCTAATGATACTGTGGTCATCCTAAAATCACAGTACAATGTATTAACCATCTGTTTGTGCTGAGGCTGCTGTCAACAAAGCTACTGTGCTGCCAGTGTGTAAAAACAATGGCATATGCAATTACATGCATAATGAGCAGCTGGGTTACTGGCTTAAGTGCTTACAGCCTCTGGGCACCACACCCACGGCCTCCCATGGGCTAGACAAGTGCTCTACCATGGAACTATATCCCCAACTCCCCACTATTTTTCTAACTTTTCATTTAAGACAGGTCTCACTAAGCAGCCTCAGCTAGCCTGGAACTTGTAATCCTCCTGCCTCAGTGTCCTGAGCTGCTGAGATTACAAGCATGGGCCACTATAGTCAACTTGGATTGTCTTTTTCTTGCTGTTTTTTTTTTAAATCATTACATATTGGAATTATGAACTTTCAATTAAACATACAGACCATCCCAACTTATATTAGTTTGACTTAGAAAGTTTGGGCTTTAGGATGCTGGTGTGAAAATGATACCCACCGAGTAGCAACTGTTCTCTTTCCACTGTTATGCCCTTCCTGGGCTAGTGATGTGAGTATGATACTCTCAATCAGCCACTCCTGGGAATTTTATACAGGTCCCAGGCATCCACGCTTCATGAGGGAAACAACCATGTATTAAACGCATCTTTGATTTAGGGTATTTCAACTTAAAACAGATTTACTGAGACAGCCCCACTGTAAGACGAGGAGCATCTGTAATGCAATTCTGAAAACTGGTGTCTTCATTTGTTACAAAGCTAGGTCATCCCCTCAGACCTGTCATTCTGCACTCTGCTTTGCCACACAAAACTCTGTGTATCCAGCCGGCTCCTTGATCAGTCTTAAAAACTGGGAGCACTAGACAGACTAGAAGACTGGAGGTGGTAGGAGTGCTCATCCCTGTTTTCCTTGGTGTTCTAGGCAGACTAGAAGACTGGAGGAGGGTAGGAGTGCTCATCCCTGTTTTCCTTGGTGTTTCAGCCAATTCCCATGAACAGCACTTGGTGGCAGTTTTCAACCTCTTGCAGCCATCCCAGCAGGAACACTGTCATAGGGTTTCTTCTGCTGTGAAGAGACACCATGACCATGGCAACACTTAACATTCAATTGGGCTGGTTTGAAGTTTCAGAGGTTTAGTCCATTATCATCACGGTGGGACATGATGGCATGCAGGCAGACATGGTGCTGGGGAGGTAGCTGAGAGCCCTACATCTTGATCTGCAGGCAGCAGAAGACTGTGTGCCACACTGGGCGTAGCTTGAGCATATGAAACCTCAAAGCCCACCCCCACAGTGACATACTTCCTCCAACAAGGCCACACCCACTCCAGCAACGCCACACCTCCTTAATAGTGCCACTCCTAATGGGCAAAGCATTCAAACACTTGAGTCTCGGGGGTCATTCCTACTCAAACCACCACAAACACCATTGCAACCTGTGATAATACCAATCAGGCTCTACCTGACATAGTCAGAATAACGGTCTTCCAAAGAAGACCAGTTCCTGATCCTCAGAATATGCTTTTTTACTTTGAATATGCTGTTTTACAATGCAAAAGAAGCTGTAGAGGTGATTGAGGCAAGGACCTAGAGATAGGAAACTATGCGACCAATCTCACTGTGTCCTTAGGATAAATGAGGATGTCGAGGGCCCAGAGAGGTGTGCCATGCAAGGAGTCTGTGGACCACTTTGGAGATGCGGAGGACAGCAAGCCAGGAAATGGGGAGGGAGTGGTCC
Organism: Peromyscus eremicus; assembly: GCF_949786415.1. Taxonomy (NCBI): domain Eukaryota; kingdom Metazoa; phylum Chordata; class Mammalia; order Rodentia; family Cricetidae; genus Peromyscus; species Peromyscus eremicus. The sequence goes on from NC_081426.1 coordinate 25,598,823, forward strand.
TCTGGGCCCTTCTGCAAAGGAACACAGCCTGGCCAGACATCTGGGTTGTTAGCTTAGTCAGCTAAACTGAGAATGGCTGCTGAGGAACATAAGGGAACAGCATTAAGAACACTGCACTGAGTTTTAGTTAGACACTGCCATTCACTCGTTGGCTTTGGGGACCTAACCCCTTTCTGGGCTGAAATTCCTCACCTACTGTGTGGGCACTGTGGTGATATTTTGTTTGTGCTCTACCAAATAAACCTTGCCTGGAAATCAGAGTGTGGAGCTAGCCAGTAGAGGCCAGGCAGTGGTGGCACACACCTTTGACCCCAGCACTAGGGAGGAGGAAACAGGAAGTGATATGACTGGGTGGAGAGAACTGCTCAGCCCCTTTCAGGCTGAGAATTCAGTAGAAGTAAGAACTCTCTCTAGTGGCTGGCTCCTTTACTGATCTTTCAGCATTTACCCCAATATTTGGCTCCTGGTTTTTATTATTAAGATCAATTAGGATTCGTGCTACAGGGCACCATCATCTCAAAGTGGGCATAAGACATCCCACCCCTTAGGGTTTTACGCAGGACAATGGAATTGAAAGGGAAAAATCAGTAGCCATCTTGAGAGACGCTTCCCCCTTTCCTCCTCCAAAGGTATTTGCTGATCAGCAGTTTTAGAAGTGACCAGAAGTTGAACTTACAAGGCTGGGACAATAAATCTATGTATCCTGGACTTGGCAAAACAAGATATGGGGAGTAATGGACTCAACTGACCGGAAGTTGACCTTAGAGGAGAGTAGGACTGGAACAATAAATCTGAATGTATATATCCTGGGTTCAACAAAAGCAGGACACAGGGAGTAAAAATTTATGTCTCTGTAGATACCCTGAATCCTGTTAGCCATCAGTAACCTCATGCTTATAGTTCAGCCAGTAACTTCAAAGAACTGCCTCACCCCTAACCCCCTCCAATCCCAAGCTGCATGTAAACCTTTCCTATATAAACCCCTTCAAGTGAGTGCTCAGGGCGATCTCCTCCTCCACCCGCTGTGTAGGATGTTGGATGGCTGACCAAGCTTGCTTGTTTTGTTATTAAAATCCTCTGTGTGCTTGCATCGGATATTGGCTCTGTGGCGGTCTTGCTTGGGGGTCTTGCGACCTGGGCACAACAGAATCACACCTGGGTTCGTGTAGAGCAGGGTGGGATCTTGCTTCTTATCTGCATCTCTCCAGTGTTTTAAGGCCGAGGTCACATTTTCCCTTTCCACAAGTACCCTCCCCACCCTGCTCATCTCAGTCTGAATCCCTCTATAAAACACATAATGGTGTCCTCCATCAAACCTAGCTAGAAACGTTGCAAACTCTTCACAACTGGGAGGCACGTTTCTCATCCACGTGCTCCACAGGAAGAGGTCTACACAAGGACATCACAGATGTGCCCAGAATGATTCTCAGCACTAAAAAGCCACTTTAGTGTGACAGTAAGTGGGCCACTTGGTATTCACCGGAGACGTGAGCCTTCTCTTGATAATGGAGTTTATCTACAAGCCTGGAGATGTGTATGATGAAGCACTATGGGTTGTATCTTCCCTGCCTCTGAAAGGCTCTGAGGCACCTGAAGTGCAGACGTGGGATGAAGCTGCCGCCTCGGGGCTCTAGTCACCCCCAGCTTCCCTCTCACCCTGCACAGTGCGCTGACGGCCGGGCTGCACTCGCTGCACGGCTGTGGAAGGAGAAATGGTGGCCTGCTTTTCCTCCTCTCCTCCAAGTTTTGCCATTAAATATATTCGTCCTTAGGAAGATGCGATTAAGTATTATGGAAATAAAAGGGTTTTTTTTTTTTTTTTAAATTGTGTTCCATGGTTTGAAGATCTGTTCCTGCTTCACAGTTTAAAATAATTTATGAGGAAAAAACCCTAATGTATCTTTTACCACTTAGGGAAAAATTGGAGACTGCTCCTGACTTTGATAGAGGCAAACCAGCGGGCTGAGTAGTCCAGAGATTTCCCAAGTCATCTGAAGACGAGTTTCAGGGGCGGCTGGAGAAATGTGTGGGCGGTTCAGCTCCCAATACCACACTGGGTAGCTCAGGACACCTCGTGACTCCAGCTCCCGGGACCGATGGCACAGTGTGTGACATAAACACACAGACACACAAATAAAAATAATTAAAATCCTTAAAAATAGTTTACAGGGCTTTAGCTAAGAAAAAAAAAAATGTGGAGAAATCCTGAGTACCTGCGGGAGTGTGGGGACAGCGTTTGAGACAGGATACAAGTGACATCTCCACACTTACATTTATATTTGGACAGCGAACACATCTAAGAACATACTAATTCTAGATCTAGATGATCATCGTACCTAGGAAAGCAGAGACAGAGGTCACCTTGAGACGACTCTGCCGCCGCTGTGCTGGCTTCCGTCTACCTGCTGGTTGGAATAGGTCTCCAGCTGAAGAAAAGACGTGTCACAGGGGGAAGAGTGGGCCAGCGGACAATCTGGACTGTACTAGGAATGCTAACTCCACTCTGAAAAGGCGGCTCATTTCTTTTCTAGCCACGCACTACAGAAGCAGCCAAGGGGAGTGAGTCAGAGCCCGGGGTCAGCACGCCACCAGGGGAGACAGCAGGCGTCTATGGACTCGGAGGTCACGAGGTCCAAGCTGTTTTCCCAATGATTCTAACCTGCAATTTGTCTTCTCATTTGCTTTCCCTCAGGTATACACTGGAGTTTCCAAAGGCTGATTAATGTGAGGCTGTAACAAATTAAATGCAGACACAGGTTTTTGAACTCGGTCGTCTTCTTTTAAGCCTGACATTAAAGAAATTTTAAAGAAGTTCCCACCAAGGAAAATCTGAATGTCAGTTTTCTCATGAATATTTTTGTTTTTGTTTTTGGAGACAGTCTGGCGACTGGCCCAGGCTGGCTTAGAATACAAACCTTCCACTTCTGCTTCTCAAATGCTGGGATCACAGGCATGCGCCACTGAGGCTGGATGCTTTTTACTATCATTACAAAGAAAATAGAGTTATTTCTCATAAAGACATTATTTACAAAATATGTAATGAATTTAATAGTATTTTAATGAGCTAACATTTTAAAATTTCTCTTTCAATTTCTAAAGTGCTAAAATTTGGTAGACAGAAATAAAAAAACATAGGTTTTTGGGGATCCTTAGCAATTTGTTTTACCTAAAGTTTTAAAATTGACTTATAGGGCTGTATGGTGGCACACACTTTTTTTTTTTTTTTTTTTTTGTTTTGTTTTGTTTTGTTTTCGAGACAGGGTTTCTCTGTGTAGCTTTGCACCTTTTCCTGGAACTCACTTGGTAGCCCAGGCTGGCCTCGAACTCATAGAGATCCACCTGGCTCTGCCTCCCGAGTGCTGGGATTAAAGGCGTGCGCCACCACCGCCCGGCGGTGGCACACACTTTTAATCTCAGCGCTTGGGAGACACAGGCAGATCACTATGAGTTCAAGGCCAACCTGGTCTACATAGTCAATTCCAGGTGGCAGAGAGTTACATAGTGATACTTTGTCTCAAAAAAATTGACACACTCTGGGGTGGCAGCGCAGTGGCAGTGGCACACACCTTTAATCCCAGTACTCAGGAGGCAGAGCCAGGTGGATCTCTGTGAGTTCGAAGCCAGCCTGGTCTACAAAGCGAGATCCAGGACAGGCACCAAAACAACACAGAGAAACCTTGTCTCGAAAAACAAAAACAAAAAAATTGACACACAGTTTATATAAAGACACAACTCTTAAACATATATCTTATTTTTAACATATATGTGTATGGCATAACCCGTGCCCAAGGAATGGTTCCTGTGTCTCACTGAGTCAATGTCCAGTCTACCAGAGGTGATGACCAGACTGATATGTATCACCACATATTAATTTGGCTTAGTTTTTAGTGGCTTATGAATGAAACTGTATAGTATATATTTCAGGGTTTCCAGCCAAAGCCCCATCCGTTTTTGAGACAGGGTCTTGCTAAGTTGCCTTGAACTTGTGATTCTCCTGACCCAATCTCCTGTGTTGGTGGGGCTACAGGTGTGTGCCAGTGCATCTAGTTGTTTATATTCTTTTGTGTTTTTCTTTTGCGGGGGAGGTTTGGGTAGGGGATTGACTCCAAGGTGTGGTGCATGCTAAGGATGTGCTCCGCCAACGAGCTACGACCAGCCCTGTATCTGGCTTTTCTCCAAGCATGTTTTGAGATTCATCTGTGCTCTGTATATTAGTAGTCCATTTCTTTTATTACTACTAATCATATTATATTATATGGCTATATCACAAATTGTTTTATTTTCCTCTTGATGCATATTTGGATTTTGTCTAATTTTAGTCAATTATAGGGCTGCCATGAATGTTTTTGTAGGAGTCTCTTGGTGGTTGATGCACTAATTTTTACTTATTGATTTGAAGGAGTTTTTTTTTTTTAATTTTGTATATGAATTCTTTAATAGTCCATAGCTGGTCTACTTTTCTTTTCTTTTCTTTTCTTTTTTTTTTTGAGACAAGATCTCACAGTAGCCTGTGGCTGACCTACAACTTAGAGACCCCCCTGCCTCCACCTCTAAGTGCTGGGATTAAAGGTATGCGTCACTATGCCTGATTCTACTTCTTTTCTTTTTTATTTACTTTTTATTTCTGTGTATATCTGTGAGCCTGTGTGACTTTCTGTGGACTGCATGGATGTAGGAGCGTGCAGAGGCCAGCAGAGGGTGTTAAATCCTCTAGACCTAGAGATAGTTGTGAGTCTCTGTGTGGGTGCTGGGAACCAAACCCTGGTTCTCTGCAAGGGCAGTAAGAACTCCTGACTGCTGAGCCATCTCTCCAACCCCTTGACTTACTTTCTTAAATAATGTCTTTCCAGGGGCTAGAGAGACGGATCATCAGTTAAGAGAGCTTGCTGTTCTTCTAGAGGACCTAAGCTCAGTTCCCAACACTCAAATCAGATGGTTTGCAACCACCTGTAACTCCAGTTCCAGAGCATCCGTCACTCTCTTCTGGCCTCTGTTGGGACCTTGTGCACATGGCATATACTCACACAGACACACACACATAAAATAAAAATGCATTTAAAAATGATATGTTTTGATAGTCTGATGTTATTAATTTGTGTGTGTGCGTGTGTGTGTGTGTGTGTGTGTGTGTGTGTGTGTGTTATGTATGTGTATGTATGTGGGCACGTTCATGCCACAGTGTGTGTGTATGTAGGTCAGAGGACAACTATTGAGAGCTGGTTTTCTTCTTGCATGGTGAGTTCTAGCCAGCCATTTCAAGGCTCAGATATTCTTAATTTTCATTAGTCATCATTTATCAATGTTTAGTTTTCAGTTTAGTGCATTTTATGTTATGACAAAATCTTTACCTACTTCAACCCAGTATCATGAAAATATTTTCCTGTGATCTCTACCTGTTTACTTAGAACTTTTGAATGTAGGTCAATTACACCTGAAAACACCATTTGTGTACAGTTTAAGCCAAGGAATAGAGTTCCTATTCTCCATTGTTACCACACCCTCAACCAATGGAATTTCTGAGGCTGTGATGTAAACTGAGAACACACACACACACACACACACACACACACACACACACACACACCCCACAGTTAACTCCAGTTCAGTACTATTAAATGCAAAATTCCAAAATAAACAATAACTTCTAAATTCTTTATTTTTAATACTGTTTAGAGCAAAGTGACAAAATCTCACACCATTCCATTCCATTTTTTTTGTTTGTTTTTCTTTCTTTTTTTTTCTTTTCTTTTTTTTTCTTTTTTCGAGACAGGGGTTCTCTGTGTAGCTTTGGAGCCTGTCCTGGAACTCACTCTGCAGCCCAGGCTGGCCTCAAACTCACAGATCCACCTGCCTCTGCCTCCCGAGTGCTGGGATTAAAGGCGTGTGCCACCACCGCCTGGCCTCCATTCCATTTTTACTTGCTTGTTTGTTTGGTGGTGCTGGGACCTGAACCTAGCATCTCATGCATGCTAGGCAAATGCTCTAGCGTTGAGCTATTGGTGCAACCCCATTGCATTCTGCATGAATCATCCCTTTGTTCAGAGTATGTATGCTGTACACCTTACTGTTCACTGGCCACTCAGTCATCCCAGCAAACCAACTGTTGTGTTATCGTAATATTTATTCGTGGCCTCGAGGCACAGGAACAGCAGTGCAAAGATGCCCAGGGTCAACCACTGAAGGCTGAGCGCTGGCAACACTGCAGGGCATAGAGAGAAGACCCAGGGCAGACGCTCCTTGGCTCACAGTGGAGTTGATAAGCCCACAGTGAGATGGAAGTATCCCAGATCAAACTGTGTTTAATATGCCGATGCTACTGAATGAAGGCATTGAGCTGCACCTCACATTGTAAGACTGGCTGTTTACTGCTGTGGTCCCATAACTGACTTGACACTGGTTCACTGCTCTGCCCAGAATCTCAACAGAACACTGCACTGTATATTGCTCTTCTAGGAACAGATAAAAATTCAAAATTCAAAGTCTGATTTCTACTAGGATTCAAAGCTACCCAGTTTCTGGTATCTGCTGGGTCTGCTGAAACATATTTCCCCTATATCACAGAGGGTAGGAATGAGTGGGGGTGGGGGGACTGCACATCTAAGAGTCTGCCTCTGCCTCTGAGTTTTTTTTTTCTTATTCCTCTATACTTGACCCAGAGGTATACCTTATTTTAATCTGGAGCCTTATGGAAAACATTGAAATCAACATTTCTCAGCCATTATAGTCTCTCTTCATGCACACTTTGGCTCAGTCATTTGCTGTGGATATCGCTCTGTATGCTGTGAATGTGTTGCTCTGATTGGTTAGTAAATAAAATGCTGATTGGCCAGTAGCCAGGCAGGAAGTATAGGCGGGCCAAGTAGAGAAGAGAATTCTGGGAAGAGTCAGGAGTCGCCAGCCAGACACAGAGGAAGCAAGATGTGAAGGCAGAACTGAGAAAAGGTACCAAGCCACGTGGCTAAACATAAATAAGAATTATGGGTTAGTTTAAATGTAAAAGCTAGTCAGTGGTAGGCCTGAGCTAATGGCCGAGCAGTTTTAATGAATATAAGCCTCTGTGTGTTTACTTGGGTCCAAGCAGCTGCAGGACTGGCAGGTGAGAGAGATTTGTCCTGACCACGGGCCAGGTGGGACACAGGAAAACTTCAGCTACTGTCATTGTTAAGACTATGAAGGTGTCCAAACAGCAAAAGGTCTGAGGACCTCTCATGTACAGAATGGGCTCCAAAGCCAGATGCCAGAATCAGTTCCCAGGCCCAGCCACTTATCATCTGTGGGACTTTGGTAATTAATTCATTGTTCCAGGTTTCCTTTTCCTCATCTCTAAATTGAGCTAATAAGAGTACCTATAACATGGGGCTTTTGCTTGTCAAATATTAAGCATTATATGCTCCCTTTGTGTTTGTTAAATAGGACAGACACATATGTTTATAAGAATATGAAACTGGCTGGGCAGTGGTGGCGCACACCTTTAATCCCAGCACTGGGGAGGCAGAGGCAGGCAGGCAGATCTTTGTGAGTTCAAGGCCAGCCTGGTCTACAGAGCAAGATCCAGGACAGGCACAAAGCTACACAGAGAAACCATCTCGAAAAACCAAAAAAAAAAAAAAAAAAAAAAAAAAATATGAAACTGAAGGAACACAGAGTCCAAAGAACAAAAACAAGAACTTCAGCAACTTCATCTCCATTTCATTTAAAAATAAAAACATATAAAGAACAAATATACAAAATCCACTGAACTTCTTCTCTATACTACAAAGAATGATTGCAAGTTGAAAGGAAAAAACATTAGTGCTAGCAGTACCAATATAAACCATCTAGGGATTAATTAAGAACACACGCACAAGACCTATACTGTGAAAATTACAAATACTGCTGAGTGAAACTGAAGACGACCTAAATACACGGGAGATAGATATCCACGTTCACGGATTAAAAGGCTTGAATTGTTAAGATGTTAAATGACCCCAATTGATCTAAAGATTCAATGCAAGCCCAGTCAAAATCCCAGCAGGTAATTTTGCAGAGATTAACAAGTTGATTCTAAAATTATCATGAAAACACAGAGCCAAAGCAATCTGAAAAAAAGAATGAAATTGGAGAAGCTAAATTACACATTTTCAAGACTTACTGTGAAACCATGGGATTCAAAATCAGACAAAGCATAATGATAGAAATATAGATTAATAGAACTACACAGAGGCCAAAAATGACTCCCACATTCAGGAACAATGAGTTTCCTACAAAGAGGCCAATATAAGTTAGTGGGAGAAAGGAAAGTCTCTTTTGTTTTGTTTTGTTTTGTTTTGTTTTGTTTTGTTTTGTTTTTTGAGACAGGTTTTCTCTGTGTAGCCCTGGCTGTCCTAGAACTCACTCTGTAGATCAGGCTATCCTCGAACTCACAGAGATCCAGCTGTCTCTGCCTCTCGAGTGCTGGGATTAAATACATGTACACGCCCATGGAAAGGAAAGTCTTTTAAATAGATGGTGGTGGGAAAATAGCACATCCATTTGCAGAAGCTGCTCCCGGGCTCTGGCCCTTACCTTGGATCAATGTGACTAAAACACAAACTCAAAACTAGAAACTGTTCAGCAAAAGACATTGTCAGAAAAATGAAAGCACAAGGCACACACTGGGAAGAAGCAACTATAAAGAGCAGGGCATGGTGGCTTGTGATCCTAGAATCTGAGAGGCTAAGTCAGGCAAGAGGATTGCTGGGAACTTGAGTCTGGGTTGTACACAGTGAGTTGCAGGACTCCTGGACTATAGAGTGAGACCCTGACTCAAAAGACAAAGCATGTTTGGGACAAAAGACTTATGTTCAGACCATGAAACAGCCTCATAACAAGCACTGTGCATCTATAATCCCAACACTAAGGAGGCAAAGTGCAAGAATTGCTACTAGTCTGAGGTGCCACAAGACCCTGCTCCAAAAAACCAACATGCATGCAAACATACACGTATGTCTATAAAGAGCTCCTATAATTTTGTGATAAGATAAACAGTCCAAATAAAAATAGATACTGAACACAGATTTCACTGAACACAGATTTCACCATAGGAACATATCAACATATGAAAAGATGTTCAGAGGGTCAGGGAGATGATTCAGTAGACAAAGGTGTTTGCTGCCAGGCCTGAGGACCTGAGTTCAATCCCTGGAACCCACAGATTGGAGGAGAGAACCACCTCCCATAAGTTGTCCTCTGACCTCCATATGAGTGCTGTGGCACAACTCCACTCCTTCCCCTGCGCACACACACACACACACACACACACACACACACACACACACACACAAATAAATAAATGTAATCTTTAAGTTATTTATTTTATGTTATGTGTATGAGTGTTTTGCCTGTATGTATGTTTGTGCACCACATGTGTCCCTGGTGCCCACAGAGGCCAGAAAAGGGTGTCAGATCTGTTGGAACTAGAGTTACAGACAGTTGTGACCCACCAATAAATGTAATTTTAAAAGAAGCCCTGCAGGATTAGTCACTAGACAGCTGCTAATTAGAACCACGTTACCACTATACACTTGGTCAGCGGCTAAAGTTAGAAAAGACTAACAGTAGTAAATGGCGGTGAAGATGCGGGACTCTTCCCCATATTGCTAGTCGGAATACAGAATTGGAAAGCCATTTGAAAAATACTGGGCAGTTCCTTACAAACATGCTCATCCATATGATGTGGTAAACATCTTTTAAAGCATTTACTCAAAAGAAATAAAAAACAACCACATAAACAACTAAATATAAATGTTCTCAGGAACACCAAACTGGTAATAGCTTAATAACTGGAAATCACTAAAACAAACTGTGGCACACCCAACAGTATACTTCTCCTCGGTGAGAGGAACAGGCGGCCAGACATGGAAGAACCCAGAGGAATCTCACAAAGGCAACAGTAGCAAGCTAAAGAAAAAAGGCAGACGCAAAAGACCTCATACCATGACATTCCAAAACCATGGCGGCAGAAACAGGACGGGGGCACCTGTGGAGAAGGGTCCGGGGAGAGAAGCTGAGGGATAGAGGTGAGAAAGGGTTAATGGGGTGGGGTTAAACAACTTCCTATAGGTGAAAGGTGCAGGCTCAAAGGAGGGAGCGGCTAGAACTTAGGACAAGAGCAAAGTCTTCACGAAGCTGACGTAAGAAGAAGCCTGTGTTGGCTTTGCTGCTCTGCCTCCAAGTGCCAATGTCATGGGCGCAGCGTGTGAGGCGGGTAGTTGCCACACAGGTGCTGGCGGTAAGGTTTAGCAGCGCCTCTGCTGCAGGCATCCACTGGTGGCTTTGGAGTGTTTGCCCTCAGGTGTGTGTGTGGGGGCGGGGGCGGGGGAGGAGCGACAGAAAGCTAAGAATCTGACCCACATGCGGGAGTTCTACCATTTAGATTTGGAAAGCTGGGGAGGTCGATGCCGTGGTCTGAACCTATTCACCTTGGGATCCTTGGATTTTTGTAGCATGTAGACAGTGATATTCTGTTGGGACCAACTTACACTATGAGTGCTGAGTGACATGAGGTCACACACTGTAGTGGGCCTGGCAGGTTGGCCACCTCAGCATAAACAGCTTAGGGCAGAAATGGTTCCCAAGATAAGGTAATTTGCTAGTGGGGCCCAGAAAATGTTGCTATGCTCACAGTGAAACTATATTACAGCGAAAGGATAGAGATCAGGGTCATAAAGGGAAAAGTCCAGAAGAAATCAGCTGTCCTCTGCTGTTCCCAGAGAGGGTACTTACTTCTCAGCAATGATGTACAAAGTGTCATTAAGTAGGAGGCTCTCGTGAGCACCAGGGTCTAGGATTTTTATTGTAGTTCAGTCACATAGACAGGCAGACCCTTTGTTAAATGACCAATGCTCACAGAAATCAAACTGATATAACGAGGCCTAGGATCCCAGGCACATAAAAACAGATCATCTCTGTGGGTCTCAGTGTTAGCGTAACTCCTGGTGCCAAATGCTTATCCTGAGGTCCAAGGCTCCAGGCAGACAAAAGACTCTAGGCAGGATATTCAAAGCTCCCTCTGCTGGTTAAGTCCTCTTTTGAATGTGCAGTCTGAGGAGCTGGAAGCTGCTTACTTAACTCTTCACTGCACAGACTGTCAAGATTTTTAAACTAGGGTACATGTGTATATGAACCTAACACTCTCCAAATGGATGCCCCCCCAGTTCCTCTGTCTCTGTTTCTTCGTCTCTGTCTCTTTCGCTCACATACACAGACACACACACCCAATGGGGGGTGGGGGGGGTCATGTAGCCCAAGCTGACCTCCAACTCACTATGTAGCTGAGGCTGGCCCTGAAATCCTGAGCCTCCTGCCTCTGTCTTCCAAGTGCTGGGATTACAGGCATGTACCACCCTACCTGGCTTACATCTCACATTTTATGTATGTGTATTTTTTTCTAGGTAGGAATTTCACAGCTTTCATCATATTATCAGTATACCATAATTCCAAAAAGTTAAGAATCTTGATTGAGGTTGGCAAGATTATGAAATAGAAAGCCATAGGCCATAGACCGTAGACACTGACTTTATCACAATATACAGTTCATAGAGCTTTAACAGAAACTCCAGAAACTACCTGGAAGTCACCAAGCTCAGCAAAGTGCAGAGGCTAGAACAGCTGAATTGAGAAGGTAAGTCTCCACTGCTTTCAGTCTTCCCAGCTCCGTGTGACCAGGAAAGGGGCCCAGGTCTTGTTTCTTCTTTCGGAAGGAAAGAATGTATGCCCATCTTTTTGTCTTTCTGGGAGCCTTCCCAAGGATTGATTTTATCCTGTCTGATTCTGATTGTAACTAGTAAAACCCAAAAGCCCCTGGAAACAAAGGAACCTACCTACCTATCTGCAGTACTGCATGCAGACACCAGAGGGAGCGAGACGCTCGGATTTGGAGACCCTTTCACAACAGGGATGGGTAAACACAGAGGTGCAGAGGAGTCTCTAGCCGGGCAGACTGTGGAGGTCTGTAAAGAGTAGGCAAAGTGTTTCTTCAAACGCTCATGGTCCATCCAAACAACACTGCATACCGTGAAACGGGGAAACATGGCCCAAAGCACCAAGATAAATCTCCAGAGGTCTCCTGTCTAACAGTAATTCCAAAGACTTGTTTGGAAAGAGCTCAGTGAACTAGAGAAATGGGTCAACTAAAGGAAATAAGGACAACAATGTAAGAATAAAATGAGAATGTCAACCAAAGGTAGAAACCATAGAAGGGGGTCCAGTGGTCATCGGGAGCTGAAGACTCCACTAACTGATGTGAGGGTTCAGCAGCAGAGTCCATCGGGCAGTGAGCTGAACGAAGTCCCTGGAGACGGTCGGGCAGACGGTCAGGTAGCGACTGTCTCACTGCTGTGACCGAAGCACACGACTGCAAGGCTTACGGGGGACGGTGAACTGTCACTTAGTGCATAGGCTTTCAGAAGACCTAGTCTATGGTGGTGGGAAGGCCTGGTGGACCGCGGCAGTTCTTACGTGTGGCAGCACACCGGGAGGGACCCCTGGCGCTTCACCAGCTCTCTCTTCTCCATGAGAGAGCACCACCTACATCCCAGGGCTGGCCCTCTCAGTTCATCTTCTCTGGAAACTCCCTCACAGACACACCCAGGGCCGTGCCCCACTCTCTTCTAGGGTATGTATGTATGTATGTATGTATGTATGTATGTATGTATGTATCTATCTATCTATATCTATCTCTCTATCTCTATCTATCTATCTATCTATCTATCTATCTATCTATCTATCTATCTATCTATCTATTTATTTATACTTTTTAAAGATAGAGTTTGACTATGTGGCTTTGGCTAGCCTAAAACTTGCTATATAGATGAGGCTGGTCTTGGAGTGGGAATCTTACTTCCACTACCTCTGAGTGCTGGGATTGCAAGCACACATCACTACACCCTGCTCTTCTTGGTGATTCTATTTAGAATCTAAGCAGGCAGACGGTGAAGATTCACCATCAAAGGAGCAAAGAGCGAACTGGAGAAAAGTAAAAAATGACAGAACATGACCAAATATAGTGACAGGTGCATTTGGGAAACTCTAGAAGAGGGAGAAAGGGCTTGATAACTCACCTAATAAATAGTGGCCTGTGACCTATAACATCCCATCATCCGAGAAGGGAACACATTCAAATTCAAGAAGATTCAAAGACTTCTGACTAGGATAAACCTGAGGAGCTCCATATAATGCCTGACAATACAACTACCAAAAGTCTGGCTACTCAGAGGGCTTGGCGGGTTAGAACACTTACCAGGAAGCCCGTGACCCTGAGATCTACCCACATGGTGACCCACATGGTGAGTGGAGAAAACTGGTTCCTGCACAGTGTCCTCTGGCCTCTACACACGTCATGGCACCCCCGCCCCTGCCCTGCCACAAATGAATACATAATAATGTTTAAAAAAGGTCAAAGACAACAGCAAAGGAAAAGCAACTCCTTCGATTTAAGGACAATCCTGTAAACGTATCGGTAGGGGCCTCAGCAGAAAGCACACGGGTGAGAAGAGACTGGGCCATGTGGTGGCTTCACCAGAAGAGCAGCATTTCAAAAGAGGGGTGTGGCTCAGTCCAAGGGTTCTGGCCTAGGGTGGGAGCTCTGGGTTCAATCAGTGCAGAAAAATGAAAACCTTCTGCGCTCCAAAGGATGCCATCAAGATAGTAAGGACAACCCAAAGGGCGGAATATTTAAAAAGCATGCGATGAAGGGCTTGCACCCAGAGGACGAGAGGGACTTACAATGTATCAATAAAAAAAAAACTCAGTTTAAAAGTGGGCATACGATTTCAATAATTTTTCCAAAGATGTACATACACATAGTCAATAAGCAAATTAAAAGATGCTTACCATCTTTATGTCCTAAGAGAAAAGTACAATAGAGCATCATTTTATATTAATAAGAAGAACCAACAGAGAAGCCTACAAGGCGATACACAGATAAATGGAGCTGCTGGTGTCCACGTACAATGACCTGGTGCTTTCTGGTGGGGCAGCTCCTCCAAAGTTACGAAGTTACCATGGCACCCAGGATGCCACTCTGAGAAAGCTCCCGACTACACAGGAACTTACACATGTCTGTTCACAGCAGGATTATTGTGGACAGCAAAAAGGTATAGTCAACTGATAGCAATTGGATAGATATATAAACAAAATGTTGCATATACCTGAATATTAGCCACAAAAGGAATCTGGGTTACAATATGGATGACTATTATACTTCAATTATTATATTCCAAGGAGGAAGTCAGAAACAAGAAGCCATATTATGATTTCCTTCATATGAAGTGTCCAGAGTAGGCATCTCTGAGGAATAGAGATGGCTGCTCATAAGCTGGGCTTTCTCTTGGAGACGATGAAACTATTTTAGAGTTGGGTAGTGGACATGGTTGCACAATTTTGGGACTAAACTAAACACCACTGATTTGTACACTTCAAAGCAATGAATTTTATGAATATGTCAATAAAATGCATTAAAAAGAAGATGGGTATGTATACTATACTTGAATAAAAGTTTACACACAAAAAGATAACAGTTTCAATTTAGGATGAATAAAAAAAAATAATAAAACCTAAGCCTGGTGGTATAAGCCTGTAATCCTACCTGCCTGGGAGGCTAAGCCAGGACAACGGCAAGTTCAAGGCCTGCCTGGGCTGCAGAGTGAGTTCAAGGCCAGCCTAAGTACCCCAGTGAAACTAGGTCTCAAACAATAAAAGTCAGAGCTGGGAAGATGGCTGAGCTGATAAAGCATTTCTGCACAAGCATGAGGACCTTAGTTCAGATCCCCAACACCACCTAAAAAGCTGGAATGTACCTTGAATCCCAGCACTGGGGAGCTTGAGGCAGGAAGATCCATCCCAGCAGCTTGCTAGCTGGGATGCCTAGTTGAATGGGTGAATACCCTGTATCAAAAGATAAAGGGAAGAGCAGTTGAGGAAGACATCTGACCTCAACCTCTGGCTTCCACATGCACACACACACACACACACACACACACACACACACACCAGAATAAAATACAAAAGTATAAAAGTCCTGGAAATATCACTCTGTGATAAAGTGCTTGCTTTGAATGTGCAAGGCCCTAGGTTTAATCTTTAGAACTGTAAAAACAAACAACTTCCTACAAAATAATAAACAACCAAAATAAGACATTTACGATATTTCTTTTTAAAGATAAATCTTACTATGCCCAATTTGAATACATCCCTGAAAATCACTTGGATAATATTTAGGATTCTTCCAACAACAAAAACATGTCAGTTCAACATGTCTCATGTCTAGGCACTCTTCACGGAACAAGTTATTAGAAAGTACAATAATTCCCGATTCTCCCCTTCTCACCACAGCATAACCTTCCATGCTGGGTCCTGGCAGAAGTGAAGGCAACAAGTCCCTGGCACATTTGAAATCACAGCTCCTGGGGCTGGGAAGGTAGCTTAGTCAGTATGGCGACTGCCACACAAGCACCATCCCCAGAACCCACATAAGAAAATTCAGGAGTGGCGGTGCATGCCTGTAACCCCAATGCTGGAGAGGCAGAGACAGGTGGGTCCCTGAGGCTTGCTGGCCAACCAGCTTAGCCTAACCAGAGAGTCCCAGACCAATGAGAGACCTTGTCTGAATATACAAGGTAGATGGTTCCTGAGGAAGGAGTGACACCTGAGATGGACCACTGGTCTCTGCATACATGTGCACACAAGTGCACACACATGAACACAATTACACATGCATATGCACACAAATGCCCCCATGTGAACACATGAGCATACACAAGCACTAAGAACAGGGCATCCATGGAAAACTAGCTTTCCGGGAAGAAGACTGTCCATCCAGCAAACATCCAAACAACGCCTTTGACCCAGCCTTTTCTTCCCACTGGACAGTGAAGGAGGTGATTCTCCTGTGACGGCTCACGGTTTCAGCTGCTGAGCCTTTTTCTTGGCAGTGAGGAACTGATGTCTGTTTCTCTAATCAGAAAGGATCTTTTAAAAGCCTGCTTCATATTTCTTACACGATTACGTTCAGCCTATGCTACAATCTTAAGAATTTTAAGTCTTAAATTACAGAGCCTCTCAACCGGAGACTACAAATTTAATTATCACTTGTTAAGTGTGTGAATTAAGGAAAGAAGAAAGAATCTCCCAGGGCTGAGGCAGCAATATGGCCTCACTGGAATTCTGGATCACTCTTTGGTAACTGCCATTTTCTATCACTAGTATATATAATATTTGCAGATATTCCCGGTACCAAACATGGAAAGCCAGTTTCAAAACTATTTTCTTATGTGGAACTTTCCATAGTAAGTGATAATCATTAGGAATAATAACATCGTTTTACATGACACCAAAACTTGATACGGAGTGGAAAACAGAACCAAGTAGTCAAATATTTCTATAATGCTGGAGTAGTCAGTGTCTGCCTTGACGTCATTTCTTCTGGGCCCTGAAGCAGGCAGCAGAACAGCCTGTCACTCACAGCCCGTCCCTTCCTGTCCCAGCTCATTAAACCTGGCTTTCCCAGACACATACAATCCACATGGAGAGCTCTATCAGTCAGAAAAATCAGCCCCGAGGGGGCAGGGGTGGATATGCACCTCTGAGCGGGCATGAAGGTCACAATAAATTGCCACTTACACATGAAGCCATGTTTTGTAGGTTGACGGGGTGAGGGCAGAGGGAGCAGGCATCTGTGTTTAGACTTTGCCATCAGGAGTTGGTTTCATATCGACTGGCTTCTCTTTAGCTGCCAGAAGATGAGGAAAGATCAGAAGTTCAGTCAAGTTGGCAATCACAAACACATGTGTGTGTGTCCATATATACATATATGTACAAATCTATACATACATCTCTATATCTATATACATACAGACATATCTGTATCGTGTTCTTTTTCTCTCTCTAAAGGAAACAAATCCCAAGTAAGCTAACAATGTAGTTGGTTTACACGCACAGGCTTCATTCAGAACTTCAGTTCTCTCAATCATTCTGTTTCTCCTTTCTTTAACGTTAAAACTCCTAGGACTTCAGAATCACTTCATAAATCCACCCTCAGCATCGAGGACTCTTGTCCCTTAGAAACCACGGGGCCACTTACCTCGGTTTTCCATCGTCATGACTAAAATGCTCGAGGGAAACAACTTACAAACGTATTCTGGCTCATCATTCCAGCTGTTTGGTGCTTTCGCTTCTTGGCTGGAGGGGAGGTAATGCATCACAGTGAGGACCATACATCTGCTCACCTCCGTGCTGCTGGGAAGGAAAGAGAAGCAGAAGAGGAGCCAAGTCCACCCGACGGTGACCTTCCTTCCTTCCAGCTGTCCTTGCCTCCTAAAAGTTTCAGCACCCCCCAACAGTGTGACAGGCTGGCAACCAAGCCTTTAGTATATGGAGAACATTTAAGATTCAAACCACAGCACTACTGAATGCTCCCACGGAAACCAAAATAAATAACATCCTAACACAGAAATGAGAGGGCTTGAAGGGATACAGCAGGCACAAAAGGACCACATTCAGTTTAACCTTGCCGAGGAGGAGGACAAAGATGAAAGGGGGTTTGTCCACCCAGCTCTGCTCCTAAGCTCCAGTGAGACACTTGAGACTGCAGAGGCGACATTGGGCTTTCAGGAGTATGCTGCTGTCGGCATTGGGAAGAACTCACACCATCTTCTTTCTCCTGGGTCTAAAGTGGTGGGTAAAATGCCTGCTGTTATGGGTGTGAAGTGATCTAGCCATCGCCAAAGAACAGACGGAGGGAATTATATATTCACACTCTCCTAAGATGCCCTTCCTCTGCGAAGCCATTTGGGTTGCCTGAGCGGACGCTTTTCCTCTTTGTCCTGTACCACACACTTCTGCCCCATCACTATACAAACTGTCCTCTGTGTTTCTAATGGGTTTGCAGCTCCCCTTTCTCACGAAACTCCAAACTTCCGAAGCCCAGGGTCGAGTCATCCTCTCCCAGACCCCCACAGCTGACCAGAGTGCTTGCAGAGGAAGGACACACAGCAGTGCCGTAGCAGGACCGGAGGCTGTGGTCATTTCAGGAGTCCTGAGGAAGGCTGGAAGCAAGTGTGGTAAATAACTCACCCCCCATCTGGCAGCCAACCTCTGCCCTCTGTATTTGCTATCACTGCGGTACACTGAGGAGGGAGGCGCCTCCAGAGACGTCCTCTTTGAAGTACATTTTATATTCAATATGATGTCTGCTGTGATTGCCCTCAAATGATACCCAAGGTTAAACTAAATGTGATGTGCAGTTTCAGTCAGTCTAAGTAGCTCCCTGTTGGTAGCTAGCTGCTCTTCCTGTGATACAGTATGCCATCTCATGCCTTGGGAGAGAGTCTAAGACTCCATGTGATTCTGCTAACCAGAGGCAGTGGTGGCGCACGCCTTTAATCCCAGCACTCGGGAGGCAGAGGCAGGTGGATCTCTGTGAGTTCGAGGCCAGCCTGGTCTATAGAGCGAGATCCAGGACAGGCAGAGCTATACAGAGAAACTCTCTCTTAACAACAACAAAAAACAACCAAAAACCCAAACAAACCAAAAACCAAAAACAAACAAACAAACAAAAAACCCAAAACCCTCCTCAGCAGGCAAGGGGCAAGGTTCTGACTAGAGACTAATGGATGAGTCAAATGATACAAAGGTTTCTAAATAGAGAAAGGTTGGCCCGGGAAGTCCTCTCAGATAGGATTCCTCCCCATTCTCCCTCTTACTGTTCTACATGTCATTTTACTCCCAGATGTCAGAACTTTAACAATGGCCAATTTCTGACAAAGATACAAATTCTGAGAATTACACACTTGGCTTTGGAGAGACAATTTCCAGTTTCTATTACCGAAAGGAAAGAAAAGAGAGGAAGAAGCAGAACAGGAAGAGGAGGGGGAGAGGGGGAAGAGGAAAAGGAGGAAGAGAAGAAAAAAAGGAGGAAGAGGAGGAGGAAGAAAGGGAAGAGGAGGGAGAGGAGGGGGAAGAAAGGGAAGAGGAGGGAGAGGAGGGGGAGGAAGGGGAAGAAAGGGAAGAGGAGGAGGAAGAAAGGGAAGAGGAGGAGGAAGAAAGGGAAGAGGAGGGAGAGGAGGGGGAAGAAAGGGAAGAGGAGGGAGAGGAGGAGGAAGAAAGGGAAGAGGAGGGAGAGGAGGGGGAAGAAAGGGAAGAGGAGGGAGAGGAGGAGGAAGAAAGGGAAGAGGAGGGAGAGGAGGGAGAGGAGGAGGAAGAAAGGGAAGAGGAGGGAGAGGAGGGGGAGCAAGTGGCAGGGGAGGCCACAAAACCGTGGGTATCGTACTCCACTCTTGGGTGCCCTGGCTCCTTATCCTAGCGCGGACTTGATCTAAGAGCATCAAGCTCCAGCCTTTAGCAGACAAGAAGCAGGTCCTTGCTGGGATTTCTGTTCGAGGTGTAAGTCAGGCTCACAGAAGAGTAATGAGAAACTAGCTTGACTAGGGACAAGAAAAAGCCTTGAAATGAGAGATGGGAGACAAGGGTTGTGCTTTCGATTTGCTCTGCTAACAAGCCCAGGGGCCGTGAGCAAATACTTAAGCCCTTATCTGTGAAGCCAAGGAGGAGACAGAGATGATCTCTAAGGCTTCCTCGAGCTCCGCCAATTTTAATTATCTTAACATTTTTCCTTAAGTCGGTGATCAGTTCATTCAATTATCTACTTGTATACATTCAATGAACATGAAGCAAGAGGTAAAATGAACATCTCAGGAGTTGATAAGTCAGCGGGAACAAGGCAGGCTTCACCCATCACTCTAGGGACATGTGCTTATTCATCCATTCATGTTCTAAACGAAATCACAAGGAGCCAGCAATGGGAACGAGGAGAAATGTTGAAGACACAATTAGGAAGAGAAGTTATTGTTTCATCTCACTAATGTTGACTTTTATTTTGAGATATGAGGATTTAGCTGAGGGCTACATGCTGAAGAGGCACGTGTTCTACTGAGCTATATACCTACACTGCCTCTTTTCACTATTTATTTATTTACTGGCAGGGCCTTACTTACTAAGCTACTCAGAGTAGTCCTCTTGTCTCAACCTTCCAAATGGCTGAGAATTACAGTCACCAACCACCGCACCGGGCCCACCAATATTTGTCAAGTGCCTACTATTTGCCAGGGACCATACTGAATATTAGGAGATCCTCTGATGACACTTGTTATCTCATGTACATTCTAGATAGAAAGAACAGGTTAATAAAGAAATGAACCCATATTAAGTTCTGTGAAGAAAACAGAATAATAAGAGTGAGAAAAAAGTAACTGTGAATACGATAGTGGAAAGGCAAGGAGGAAGGTCTTTGAACATGGTGGTGGTTGGGCTGAGCTCAGCTTTTCAGTTGAGAGACTGGCCTGTGGACAAGTCTGTGGGGCATTTTCTTGACTGATGTGGGAGGGCTCAGCCCACTGTAGGTGGTGCCACCCCTGGGTAGGCTGTCTTGGGTTGTGTAAGAAAGCAAGCTGAGCAGGCCTGAGGCAGCAAGCCAGTAAGCAGCATTCCTCTGCGCTCTCTGCTTATCCTGCCTCTAGGTTCCTGCTCTGCTTGAGTTCCTGATTTCACTTCAAGATGGAGTGTAAGCTGTATGGTGAACACACCTTTTCTTCCTCCAAGTTGCTTTTGGTAAGGATGTCTGTATTTCAGCAACAGAGAACAAATTAAGACAGACAGCCAGCATGGAGAAGAGTCTAATGTTCCAGCCAGGAAGCAAATTAATTTTGGGACTGGAAAGGGCTGTGGTTGGAACTTAAAAAGAAAACAAAAAGTTATTTCTGGAAGGTACAAGATCCAAGCAGAACTGAATTGAAAGTGATTTTGCTCCCGAGGGGGGCCGCTGGCAATCTAGAAACCATCTAGATTGGTGAGAGGGGTACTAACTGCTGCTGAGGCGAGAAAAATCCTGACTATTTTAACCCAGATGGTGGTTTACTCATTACGTTTTAAACTCGTGTTCTCAATAACCTAATTTTTTCCTTTCCCGTGGGGATAAAATAAGAAATGTCAAGTATTTCACTCACTTATGGCCTTGGGAAATCCCACCGCAGAGGTTTAAGGAACTTCAGATAGCTCTGGAAAGCTATCTTCATAGTACACATACAGGAAAGGATCTGGGGAGCCTCCGGTGAAGATAAGCGCGAAGTAAGGTTAATACAGCCATGTTTTAGTCGCACAATTAAACACTAATGTAAAGAAGACCACAGTGGAGTCCCAGGGAAGACGGAAAAGACGCCTTCCAGGACTGCGAAGCTCCGCTCTCTGTCGAGTCCAGGCCTTCCCAAGCTCTAGCCAGGGGCACCAGCTTCGCCCTCAGACCTCAGGGAACGATGGTCAGGGGTCCTGGCGGGCATCAGCCCCACCCTGACTCACCTCGGTGGGCGTCCCCGAGCAGAAGCCCCGCCCCCTCACTCAGCCCTTCCTGTGGTCCCTCGAGGCCTCCTGGAGCTCCCCACGTGTTCTTCAGGGCCCTAGAATGCGGCCCCGCCCACAGCCGAGGGGGGTGGGCGGTCTCCAGGCCTATTTTGCATATTCATGAGGCGGAGCAAGGCAAGCCGCGGGAGGTAAGCCTTGGAGAGCTCTTCCTGAAGAGGCGCCTGTGGCCTCATTGACTATTCATAAGCCCGAGGGGCGGGCTTTTCCTAGTGAAAGCCGTTGGCGTCGACTGGCTGAGGTGAAGGCGGAGGAGGAGGCCGAGGAGAAGGAGACTGAGGTGAAGGAGGCTGAGGAGAAGGCTGAGGAGAAGTAGACTGAGGAGAAGGCCGAGGTGAAGGAGGCCAGGGTGAAGGAGGCCGAGGAGAAGGAGACTGAGGTGAAGGAGGCTGAGGAGAAGTAGGCCGAGGAGAAGGAGGCTGAGGAGAAGTAGGCCGAGGTGAAGGAGGCCGAGGAGAAGGCTGAGGAGGAGGAGGCCGAGGAGGAGGAGGCCGAGGAGAAGGAGGCCGAGGTGAAGACCCAGGCGGAAGCCTCCACTGCCCGCACCCAGGGTCCTTGGAGGAAGGCGTTCGGGTGGGGTTCTGTGGTTTTCGTGTTCCAACTTCTCTGTTGTTCTTTTTACTTGAGAGCTTTGATTTGAAAGTATTTCGTGGAAGTTGAAAGTCCTCTGAGGAGAAGGATAGTCGTGGCCCCGAGAGGAGGAGGACTGGAAGCCTCAGGTAACACGGTTTCCTACCCTGGATGATGAAAGATTTCACACATTAAAAACAAGAGGAGGTGATGTGTGGTAGGGAGAAATGGACTGGTAAACCTTGAATTTCTACCATTTTTAATAACTCTTCTTTGTTTTAATTGGAACTGGAGACTAAGTTAAATAAACTAGACTCAGAAAGATAAATGCCGTGTTTTCTCTCATACTGGAATCTAGAGTTAAATTTACACATACATGATGTGAGCATTAAATGGACTGTGCAGTACATCGTCAGCTCACCTAGTGAAAGCAAAGTGTAAGTGTGGTCCTTGCCCCTCTAAGGGTGTTAGATTTCATTGGGATGATAAGCTAATTTCCCCTTCATCAGACCATAAATCTCTTGGGGCAAGGACCATGTTTTACTTCTTGTAATCTTGTGTTTTGCCTGGAACATTGCAATTGCACAGTGAATGTTGAATGAATGGATAATGGAAACAGCATGAAAAAAGATATTTTAAAAAGCAAAGAGCATGAACAAATGCCCAGTTAATATAGTGGGAACCACTTAGTCTGAGTAAGCATGAAGTAGCAGAATTATCAGGGACAAATGGAATGTGTTAAAATGGTGGCTAGTAATTTATTGAAGCAAGCTCTGCAAAAGGTTGAGCAGCGAGAACTTTGGCAAACCAGAGTCTCTTTCTGATCTTCAGTTTCTTTCATTGTTTTATATTTTTACATTTTGCTTTCTTTCACCTCTCTGCTCTCCATGTGTGTTTTCACACACCTTGAAATGCATGTGATGTACATTTGAAGGTCATATATCAATGTCTGCTGTTTTTATTTTTTAATGTTTTTATTTGTATTATTATTATTTAACTTGTATGGGTGTTTGCCTTCATGTATGTATGTGGGTGCCTGGTGCCTACAGAGACCAGAAGGGAACATCAGATTCCCTGAGTCTGGGGTTATAGATGATTGTGAGCTGCCATATGGGTTCTAGGAATTGAACCTGGGTCTTCTGAAAGAACAGTCAGTGCTCTTAACCTCTGAGCCATCTCTTCAGCCCTTCTACCTTATTCTTTTGAGATAGGCTTTCTCATTGAATCTGAACCCTAGTTGGCTAAAATGGCTGGCTAGCAAGCCCCAAATACATTTTTATCTCTGCCTCCCACAGCTGAGATTACAGGTGCACAGCACTATGCCATGAGCCATCTCCCCAGTCTCTGTTTTATGTTTTAATCTTTATTTAATTTATATTCATATATGGCATGAGATTTAGGTTGAACCCTTGTCCTGTTCCTCCATCCTGTCGTCATTCCCTCCTGTGGTTGTTCTCTTGTTCCAGCACCAATTTTTGAAGAAACTAGCCTTCTTGCAGCAGGCAGGAGAGCATGACACTAAAGCAGTAGTCAAGACGTGCATCTTGATCTACAAACCCAAGGTAGAGGGGGAAGAGGAAGAGGGGAGAGAGGGAGCAGAGGGAGGGGAGGAAGAGGGGGGAGAGGGAGAAGGAAGAGGAGAGGGAGGGGGAGGAGAGGGAGGGAAAGAGGGAGAAGGAGGAGGGAGGGGGAGAGGGAAAGGGAAGACTAGAGCATGAGTTTAAGAGAGTGAAACAGATCACATGAGACAGCAAGAGAGCAAGTTCTGGGAAAGGTGTGGATATGGGAAACCTCAGAAAGCCCAACCCCCAGTGACAAACCTCCTCCAATAAGGTCCTACCTCCTGATCCTTCCCAAAGAGTTCCATCAACTAGGAACCAAGCTTTTAAATATATGAGCCTATGGTGGCCATTCTCACCCAAACTATCACAGATAATGAATCAAAACACATCAGGGGTGTTCTCTGAGAGAGGATGGTCTCTGGGCTTGTGTGTTCAAGAATTAATCGGGTTGTACTTTGAACAGCTGTTCAAAGAGAGAGAAACAGCAATAACAGAATAATTAGAAGTTAAAAGGATTTTGTCTCTTTTGAAAAATCATTTGGGTCTTTTTGCCTTCTTGAAATCAGCTCCTTCTAACCCCAGAAAGAGGCTACAATGTTTAGAAACAAGGCAGTAAGTCAACAACTAGGGAGGCACTAATAGTATTTCATGTACATAAAGTGAAACCAAAGGAGAATTTCATTTGGGGAGTCACTGTTGTGGTACTCCTTAATTGTGTGTCCAACTTCTTGTGTTTTAGGTTCTGAGTAAACCAATGACTTCTTAGGATCTTGGTTTCCTAATCTACAAAGATAGGTATTTGAAATAGATGTTCTCTAACTTTAAATTTTATGATTTTTTTCTGGAACATTAATTCTTTTTCTAAAATATGTATTTTGTGTATATGTGCATGTGTCTGAGTTTATGCACACATTTGTTTGGATGCCTGTGGAAGCTGGAAGAGGGCATAAGGGCTCCTTGGATCTGGAGTTAGAACATGCAGTTGTGTGAGCTTGCGGCCACAGTATTTAAACTCATGACTGTGCAATAAGCACTCTTAACTGCTGAGCCATCTCTCTAGCCACTTAGACCTAAACTCTTTTTGTTCCCATAGTGTTTCTTCATCGAGTCAATAGATATTGAGCACCAATTTTGTTCCAGAACTGTATGATTCTAAGGATTAAAAATTCATCTAAATAAGACACAAAAGTCACAGATTATGTGATTTAACTTTTGTCCACAATATGCAAATCAATAGAGATGAAAAGTAGGTTAAAATCTAAGTATATTGGCACATGATTGAAATCCCAGCACTTAGGAGGCTGAGGCAGGAGGATCATGAATTTGAGGCCTGCCTAGGTTACTTGATAAGACCCTGCTTCCAAAGCAGAATAAGTATATTAGTGGTTTCCAGTGGTTGATAGAAGCCAAGAATGGGAGTGATTGCTAACAGACATGGGGGTTCTTTTAGAGGTAATTAATTAGATAGTGTTGATGGTTACATGACTTGGTAAATACACTAAAACCCTTTGAATTGCACTTTTAAAAACCTTTAAAGCTGGGCTGTGGTGGTGCACGCCTTTAATCCTAGCACTTGGGAGGCAAAGGTGAGTGGATCTCTGTGAGTTCAAGGCCAGCCTGGTCTACAAAGTGAGTTTCAGGATTGCCAGGGCTACACACAGAGAAACCCTGTCTTGAAAAAAACCAAACCAAACCAACCAACCAACAAACAAAAAAACCCTTAAAAATACCAAGCACTTGGCAGAAGTGGTAGTGGAAATCAGGGCATTGTGTCTTGAGAAACTAAACTATCTTAAGTAGATAAATAAGACTTTAAGTAGAAGAGGATGTTTCTGACCAGGAGAGTATTGCCAAAGCCTGAAAACCAGGGAGAGAAGAGGTAAACTATATACAAATGGCTGGTGCATAAAAATACAAGGGAAATGACTGAAGATGTTAGGGAGGCACGAACCAGGCAGATCTTAACCATGGAAAAGAATTTTTCTGAGGGTAGTGGGAGAGCTATGTAAATACTTGAGTTTGGAAATAATATGTAATCAAGTTTGTAATTAGAAAAGTCTGGATGCAGTATGAAACACAGAATAGAGATGGCTGAGTACAGCAACAGGTAGATGACTGGTTGGAGTAATTCAGGCGGAAGATAAGGCTGATCCGATCTAAAGTAGAGGTGACAGGCCCAGTGTAGTGGTACACACTTGTAATCCCAGCACTTGAGAAAAGGAGGCAGCAGAATCACCTCAAGTTCAAGGCTATTTGGGCTACATAGCAAGTTCCAGGAAGTTGGAGCCATGTAGTGAGAGCCTATCAAAACAACAGTGGGGCCTGGAGAGATGGTTCTGTGATTAAGAGCACTGGCTGCTCTTCCAGAGGACCCGGGTTCAATTCTCAGCAACTGCATGGTAGCTTACAACTGTCTGTAACTCCAGTTTCAGGGGATCTAACACCCTCACACCAATGCACATTAAGTAAAATTAAATAAATTATTAAAAAAACCGACAACAAGAGTAGTAGCATCAACACTAACAACAAAAGAAGACCCCCCCCCAAAAAAAATAGAAATTGACAACAATGTGGAGAAAGTGAATAGTTGACAAATTTGAGAACTACTAAGTTGACTGAACAAAGAAATAAGAAAGAAGGCAGAGTTGAGTCATACATTTTCAGATTGAGTGATTTAAGTATTTGATGATGTCATTCGCTAGGAAATAAGTTTGAGGGGAAAGAATTGACATTTGGATGTGCTAAGAACATCAAAATGGGAATTGTCAAATGGACAGAATTATAGGTCAATAATCCAGAGTGACCTGGGCTGGGAATATACATATAAAATTATTAGAATAGGAGTAGTAATTGAGATAATGCGAGTATATTTGTTTGTAATAGAAGACACTAGGACAGAAGCTTGAGGAATACCAAGATGGCAGGAAGAAAATAGGAGAAAAGACTGGAGGACAGTGGAAGGGGCTGAGTCTGGAGAAACACTCGAGGGGAGACTACTGCATTAGACTAGTAGGTGTTTTGGTTTTAAAGCAAACATGCTTTGTTACGCTTAGTGAAGTATATGTCAAAAAGTGTTCCAAGTAACGTATTAATTTAATACGTTTAACTTGAAATAACTGTGGGATAGTCACTGTTACATTTTTTGTTGTGCAGATGGAGAAATTGAGGCATATATCTTGTCCAAGGTTACATAGAGAATTGCACACTGAGATGGGATCTTAGGCAGTTTTGTTTTAGAAAGTCCATGTGTTTCACTCCTGTCCTATGTTACTATTCCAGATGTACACTGAACAAGACCTGAAAAGTTGGATCTATGTTTATGTTTACAAAAAAGAAATCAGACTGCGGAGGAATTAATTTAACCAGAGTTATACAACTATTAGGTAGTAGAATCCAAATTTGAACACAGATTTCTTAATTCCAAAGACTCTTTCTTTCTTTCTTTCTTTTTTTGTTTTTGAGACAGGGTTTCTCTGTGTAGCTTTGGAGCCTGTCCTGGATCTCACTCTGTAGACCAGGGTGGCCTCGAACTCACTGAGATCCTCCTGCCTCTGCCTTCCAAGTGCTGGGATTAAGGGCGTGTGCCACCACCACTGGGCCCAAAGTCTATTTCTGCTAGATTGTACTGTTGGTTACTTTTTCTTATATATCCATTTGTGTTGTATAAAATTTAATTTTACTTGTTTTATAAAATTTTTTTCCTTTCTCAGATGCGATAGCCCTGGATTATTGGTTTTCAGGGATATTAATTTAATCTGGGCCATTCATATATTCTAAAAATACAGGTACATAATAGTGCGTGGTGATCTAATAAACTGATGGCTGTTTGTAGTCTTGATTCTCTAGACATTCCATGAGAAATATATTATAATCATAAATAAATTGTCTAAAATCCTACCAATATAGAAAGTGCTTTAAAAAATATTATTACTCGTATTTATTGCTTCCCTTGTAGGAGGTTATATTCTACTGAGTTAGAACTGGAACTTAAGCCCCTATACCTACCTTTCTTTTCCTTCCTTCTTTCTTTTTTTAAAAGATATATTTATTTATGTGTATGAGTGCTCTATTTCCATGTATGCATACATGATATTATAAACAGTTGGGAGCCATTATGTGGGTACAGGAATTGAACCCTGGCCCTCTGAAAGAGCAGCCAGTGCCCTTAAAAATGCTGAGGCATCTCTCAAGCCTGCCTTCCTTATTTCTTAAAATGTAAGGGAGGCAACAGATGTGCTGGGTCAGATTGACAGTTACATTCTGAAGACAACAAAAGAAGACAGCATTTAAGAACTACTCAGGAACCATTAGATCAATTTCAGTCTATATAAAAATATTGTAGTAGTGTCCCCTAGTGCTGTTTTGAAGAAATAATTTAAGAGAAATTCAATGGTATCTGCTTATAGTCTCTATCACCACCTTGTGGCACTGTCTTAAATACTTCTAACCTTTTGCAAAAATCTTCCAGAATCTTGCCTTAGTTGCTATTATAACAGGTAACAGATTGCCCTGGGTGAGCCAGAGTGGAATTTCTTTAAATGGTTATTACAAATAAGACCCCGATTGAAATAACATTAAGGCCTTCAGAAAGAAAATGGAAGATTTATTTT
This sequence comes from Peromyscus eremicus, assembly GCF_949786415.1. Taxonomy (NCBI): domain Eukaryota; kingdom Metazoa; phylum Chordata; class Mammalia; order Rodentia; family Cricetidae; genus Peromyscus; species Peromyscus eremicus. The sequence continues at coordinate 25,626,991 of NC_081426.1, forward strand.
AAAAAAATTCCACTGAAGCAAAAAAGGTGAAAAGTATACTTTTAATACATAACTTTTAAAACTTTTTAAAAAGGTAATTTAGTCTTTGAGTATAATTTTGGGTTTTCCCCCAACTCTGTCAACTTTTTAATTGTGATCTATTATGCATAATGTTAAACTAATCATGTCAGCCATTCTCAATGTATAATCTAGTAATGTTCAGTGTTATGTAACATGGTAAATGTGCCAACCATTTACCATTTCCAAAACATTTCATCATAGTGAATAGAAACTATTGAACTCCGTTCCTCCTATCCCCACCCCAGCCCTGATAACCTCTGTTCTACTTTTTGTCTGCGTATGTTTGCCAAATTATTGTAGATATTCATATGTGAGAGCATATATTTGTCCTTCTGTACTTTGCTTTTTTTTTAAACATAGTATTGTGCTTGCAGAGGTTCATTTACATTGTGTCATGCTACCAAAATTTCATCCTTTTCTAAAGTTTGAGTAGCCCTTATGTATGTATGTATGTATCATATTTTTGTTTATCCATTCATCTACCTCCCCCCCTTTTAAAGATGAGAACTTGCTACATTGTTCAGGCTGACCTCAAACTCCTGGGCTCAGATGATTGCCTTGCCTTAGCTCCCAGGGTAGCTGGACCTGGCTGTTTGTCCATTTGTCTGTTGACAGACATTTGGATTGTTTCCACCTTTTGGCTGTGATGAAGAATGCCGCTATGAGAATTGATGTACAAGTTTTTGAGGCCCTCCCTGCTTCTTCCCGTCCTTGGTCATTTCTTTAGGCTGTATACTTAGAAGTGGTAATGCTGACTACTAGGTAATTTGTTTAAGAATTTGAGGACCTTCATCCTGTTTTCCACAGTGACTGGGCTGCTTTACACCTGAGCCGGCGGTGCATAAGGGTTTAATTCTCCGCCTCTTTGCTAACACTTACTCTTTTCCTTTTTTCAATGGGTTTTGAGTTTATAAACAAATCAGAAGTTAATCTAAGAAATGTTTTTGAGCCCAGGTATACCCAAGGACAGTTAAGGGAATGAGATATATTGTTGAGTCTTTAGGGGACTTATAACTTATTTGTCTTCTGAGAATGTGTTTATGAATGAATAAATCTTACAAATTTTTTTGGGTGGCTGAAAAATTAATACAAAGACTTCATACCAGATTTAGAAGAAGCTTGTAGTGAAAACTTACATGGTTGTTAAGATTACTTGCCAAAATTACCGTTAATTTATATAGTTCTCATTTGGAAAATTCAAAATACGAATTTTTATAATTCATATTCATTTTTATAATTTTTGATAGGGCCAGGTGGAACTATTTTAGCTTCATTCTCCCTTTGTGTTTTCAAAATTGAGCTTGGTAAATTTCTCATGAAACAGGACAGTCTGGGAAATAGTCTATTCTTAACCTTACTTGACTTTAAGTTTTGACTTTAGAATTCAGTTCCATCTTTGGAAAGACAAGATAGGAAGTATTATGTCAGGCCAAATCTCTAATGAATTTTTTAACAGGTTAGAACTGTTGAAAGAACCCTGACTCAGTCTCACGATGACCACTGCTCAGCTCTCCCGTGACACCAGAACACTAAAGGCATCTAAGGTATTTGTTAAGAGTTCAAAGAAAAATCAATGACCATTTAGTGAGTTACTTAATTTGAAATTTCCTTAGCAGCAGTTTTATCAGTTAATTGGCACATAATACTCTGAGAAAGTATGTCTATGTTTTAATGCCTGATGGACTGGGGATATTCAGAAAATTAAGACCAATTACAGAGTTACTTACTGGGTGCTTGTTTCATGTTTACTAGAGTAAAAGAAATCAGAAACAAAGAGCTGTTTAAAGAGAATGGTCCTTTGTTAGACATCTACTTCCTGAAGCAATTAGGAAACTTGTGATGTAATTTTCAGAACTAAAGAGAGCACTGAGAGAAGCTTTGATGCTAAGAATCTGGGGGAGAATGTGTTAGTCACTTCCTGTGTGGTGACAACATATGAGATAATAAATTTAAGAGGAAGAAGCATTTATTTTGGCTCACAGTTTCAGAAGTTGATTCTATTGGTTTTTGACTCAGTTTCAAGGCAGAACATCATGGGGACCCACTGGGCAAAAATACAGTAGAGCAAATTGGCACACTGTGGTGGCCAGGAACAGGAGTGGGGGTGGGAGGAGACATACTTGACAATCTAATGTCATCCCATTAGATTCTACTGCCTAAAAGTTCTACCATCTCTCAATAGTACAACAGGTTGATGACCATGTCTTCAACTTTGGGGGGCATTTACGATTCAGACACAACAGGCTACAGTATGTCAGGCCAAGAAACATTGCTGGATTTACCCAGGCTAGTTCAGCATATCCCAGAATAGTCATTAATTCATCATTTATTTATTTAGGTTCAATATATAATATATATAACAATGTGTTGTTTTATGAGAAAATACAAATTATATTCTTAAAAGTTTGTAATCTAAGAAAAATAAGATTTATGGTAATTAAGCTAATACACATATATGTATAAATATTTACATATATGTGAAAAAGAGTGAAAGGCTGAGGCCAGGAGAATTGTTACAAGCTTGAGACCAGCTTTGCTACATAGTGAGTTCCAGGTCACCTTAAGCTAGTTTGAGATGCTGTCTCCACCTTGAAAACCACAAAAGAATACAATAATTCAAACTAGCAATTTAGGGATTTTTGTATACTCTGAAATGATGAAAAAGCTCATAGAGGAGAGAGAATTTCATGAGGAAACCTAGCCTATGCCTTGGCTCAGAATAAGAAATAAGCATGTCATTTTTAGGGAAAGCTGCTTTTTCTGTAGTAAAACTCTCATGTTGGCCAGCAGAAGAAAACAAAATGGAATAGGAAATTGGGGAACAGATTAATTTGGATCTTAAAAGCCAGGCTAGAGAATTGATGCTTTATTCAGTCAGTGCCAGATCAGAAGGTTAGTTTGATTAGAAGAGTGAGTACAGTACTTGTTTTAGGAGTATTAAATTATAGCAGAGAGAGAGAGAAAAGTTTGACATTGAAGGAGAAATCAGGCATAAAGCAAGCAGTCATCTTTCTGGCTTTGTTTCAGCGTACTCCCCAAGCCAACACCTAATCTCATCTAGTTTCCTAAGTGTGTGCTCCCTCCTGGGGGAAACGTTAACCCGGTGTGTGAACTGCAGTCAGCATGGCAGGCATTTTTCTCACCGTAAATGAACAAATTGACTTTTGCTTCAACCTTACCTTTGTTTGGGTTCCTTGAACTGCTTTTCTCAGCAGATTTCAAGTGACAGTGCAGTTTTGTTATCTAATAATACAAACTGATAATAACCACAGAAGTCAATATTTATTCAGCACTTAACTATGTGTCAGGCATTGTGCCAAGGGCATTATGTTATTATTTCAATTAAACCTCTCAGTACAGAAGAAACTGAGCAGGGCGGTGGTGGTGCACACCTTTTATCCCAGTGCTCAGGAGGCAGAGGCAGGAGGATCTCTGAGTTTGAGGCCAGCCTGATCTACAGAGTGAGTTCCAGGACAGGCAGGGCTACACAGAGAAACCCTGTCTAAAAAAAAAGGAAAGAAAGAAAAGGAAAGAAAGAAAGAAGGAAAAGAGAAGAGACGAGAAAAGAAAAAACTAAAGCTTGGAAAAGTAAAGTAACCAGCTCAAGGTCATATAACTTAACAGTTAAATTGTCAGCAGCAGCATGCTTTACTACCAAAACGTGAAAATGCCTTCTATTTCAAGCTATGGTATGTCCATATATTAGATATTTAGAAAAATATCACCAGTAACGTTTAAACTATTAGACTAGCTGAGCTAAGGAGAAAAACCCTGGAGTAACAAAACTGCAGAGGCTTTTCCAGTCATGGATCTTTGTTACTACGAATGGCCTTTTAGTACCTGTATTTAATGTCTTTATACTTCCAAGTTATTTAGCTTTACAGATGAGTTATTCATATATTGCCTTGCCATTCTGGAATGTTTTTAGTGAGTTATTACATGCATTCCATGTCAGCTATTACCCAGTAACTCAAGGAAACCCTAACCTCTCAGGATCTACAGGTTCAAAACCCAAATTTTCTTTTTACTTTTTAGAAGTACACAGTCCAAGCTCACTATGTAGTTCAGGTTGGCCATGAGCTTACAGTACTTCTGCTGGATTACAGGTGTGAATGACCATTTCTGGCTTCAAAAAGAAAAATTTAAATACCTTTAAAATAACTGAATATAATGTTATTTGACAAAAATATAAAGTGATAACTCATTGTCATTATATAGACTACTAAAGAAGATACATTCTTACACATGGCAAAATCATATCTAGAATGTCCAGAAGATGTTCTAGGACTGTGTGACTGTGTGACTGTGTGTGTGTGTGTGTGTGTGTATGTTGTCTGTTTGTCTCTGTGTGCACCCATATGTGTACACTTTTTGGAAGTTCTTTTTCATCTGAAGATGTTTGTGGGTCGTAACTACCTCTAAGTAACTTTATTAGAATTATTAGAAGTCCAGCAGTTGAACTGTATAATATAGTGAAAGGACACTTGCAACTTGTTAGCTTTATGATCTGGCAAATCACTTATCTTTCTAGATTTCCCTTTAGTGCCTGTGTCTTGAGTACATTGACTTAAACGAGTTCTAAAGTCTTTCCAATTAAAAATACTGTGCAAAGCTCCCCCAAATTATATTAAATTGACTTTAATGAATGTCTTTGTTACTTTTCTGTTGCCATGATAAGACATCATGACCAAGGCAGATTATAGAAGGAAGAGTGTTGTAGCGGGGGCTTAGAGTTTCAGAGTGTGAGTCTGACCATCATGGCTTGGAGCATGTCAATGAGTAGGCAGGCATGGCACTGGAGCAGTAGCTGAGAGTGTACATTCTGATCCATAAGTGAGAGAGAGAGAGAGAGAGAGAGAGAGAGAGAGAGAGAGAGAGAGAGAGAGAGAGAGACAGATGTACTCTTAACTGGGAATGGCCATAGGCTTTTGAAACCTCACAGACCACCCTCAGTGATGCAATTCCTTCAATTGGGGACAAAGATTTCAAACATATGAGCCTATGGGGGCAATCTCATTCAAACCACCACAATGAGAAAAGAGAAACTTGGAAAAAAGGTTTTATTATATTAATTTATTTATTAATTTGATTTATTTATTATGTATCTGTACACATGCTTATTTATATGTGTGCCTGGTATGCTGGCTATTATGTCAACTTGTCACAAGTTAGAGTCATCAGAGAGTAGGGAGCCTCAATTAAGAAAATGCCTCTAGCTGGGTGGTGGCGGTGGTGGCTCACACCTTTAATCCTAGCACTCTGGAGACAGAGCTAGGTGGATCTCTGAGTTCAAGACCAGCCTGGTCTACAGAGTAAGTTCCAGGACAGCCAGGGCTACACAGCAAAATTCTGCCTCAAAAAACAGAACAGAGGAGGAAGAGGATGCAGGGAAGAAGAAAGGAGGAGAAGAAAAGCAGCAGTATCTATAAAATTAGGTTGTAGGCAGGCCTTAGTTAGTAGGCATTTTCTTAATGAGTGTTTGATGGGGGAGGTTCTTTAAGAAAGCAGGCTGAGCCAGTAAGCATCACCCTCTACAACCTCTGCATCAACTCCTGTTTCCAGGTTCCTGCCCTGCTTGAGTTCCTGTTCTGACTTCCTTCAGTGATGAGCAGTGATGTGGAAGCATAATACAAATAAACCCTTTTCTCCCCATGTTGGATTTGGTCATGGTGTTTCATCACAGAAGTAGAAACTCTAACTAAGAAATTGAGTGTGGAGGGTGAGCAGTGTGCGGTGTGTGTTTGCATAGGTCAGTTGCCGGCTTGCACCGGTGGATTTCTTTTCACTTGGTGGGTCCTAGGGATGGAGCTAAGGCCATAAGGCTTGGTGTCCTTACATAGGAACCATCTTGCTAGCCTGGAAAGAGAAATTCTAGCCTGTTTATTTCTAAGGTTCTGACTACATCAGTGTAGTCTCATTCCAGTAATGAGGGAAAACTTATTCTGTCACTACATTTTGGAGTTTTCCTGACTTAACCAAATACAGTTTATTGTTTGGAGATTTGCTTTCAACAAAAACTTCTAAGGATGACTTGGTCTTAAAAAAGAACTTTGTGAGCTTTTTAGGAGTAGTACTTTGTTGTTCATTATCTTGGCAGGGCTCAGCACTCCTCTAAAATATTTCTGGTAGTCCCAGAGACAGAATAAAAACCCCCACAAATCTTTAATTAAAGAGGAAAATCATTATCAAACTTTGCTGGCTTTACTCTTGCTTTAAAGACTAAATACAGCTGCTTTAATATGGTGCCCTAGATGTGCTGCATATGGACTTCTGAGTCTCTCTCAGAGCTACCCTTCTTAACCTCTCAGCAGCGCTTATACTGAGCTGACAGTCATGCCCCTGCTGTGTCCCAACACTCCTGCCCTCTTGCCTGTACTAGGAATAGTTCCTCTTCTTCGCCACTTGTTTGTAGGGCTCAGCCGATTTTCCCTTCCCCACAGCCTTCCTCCTCAGGTAACCACTGCTCTGTCTTACATGCACAGCCTCTAGTGTCTCTCCAGTAATCTGACACCCAGTCTATGCTGTTAGTCAAAAACTGTTCTTTGGGAACAAGACTTTTTTTTTTGGTTTTTCGAGACAGGGTTTCTCTGCGTAGCTTTGCGCCTTTCCTGGAACTCACTTGGTAGCCCAGGCTGGCCTCGAACTCACAGAGATACGCCTGGCTCTGCCTCCCGAGTGCTGGGATTAAAGGCATGCGCCACCACCGCCCGGCCGGGAACAAGACTTTTACCAAGTCTTTGCTCTCTCTCCACCTGGGCTGTAAATTCCATTAGAGTACATATGTACTCTTTCGGTTTTCTTCTTTTACTATTTTTTTTTCCAGACAGGATTTCTCTGTGTGGCCCTGGCTGTCCTGGAATTTGCTTTGTAATTGATGTTTTACAAATTAACAGAGTAATATTGTTTACATAACAAGTGAAACAACACACATGCACACAGGCACAAACCGAAAAAACCAATAGTGATAGGGGCCATAGAAGCGTTTTATAGACTTCCGCCTGTTTAGTCCTCAATCAAGTAGGTCTTACTGTTACCCCTGTTTACAGATGAAGGCACTGAGGTACTGGAGAGATGGAGTAATGCAGAATCAGGTACCTGCAACAATTTATTGGCAAAGGAGTTTTATTGTAACACATTTGCCTGTTTATGATGTCTGTGTCTTCTTTCATGTTGCAGTGGCAGAATGAACTGCAAAACCTAAAATATTCACTATCTGGGCATCTACTAGAAAAAGTTGCTGACCTCTGCCCAAATCCTAATCATGGTAGTAAAAGAATAATGATTTGAACCTGGCTGGTGGGATGCCAAGTCTGTGTCCTTAACCTCTTCATCACACCGCCCCCCTCTTACCAGTCTACCCTCAAGTCACCAGAGCCGTGAACTGTACATTCTGCAAGCACAAGGACCTGAGCTTGATCCCAGGCATTGCGCGCACTTGTAGTCCCAGCACTGGTGAGGTGGAGGAGACAGGTGATCCCCGGTGCTTGCTGGCCAGGCAGTAACCTAATTAGTGAGTCCAGGGCAGTTGAAAGGCCCTGTCTCAAAAAACAAAGTGATAGCACCTGATTCATAATAGCTTACATGTGTACATACATGGTTGTATACCCACACATTTGGGTACCTACACACACAGGAGCATACACATAGCACACAGAGAACTTTCCTTGCTTCTTTTCATGCTTTTTAAAATTATAAAAAGAGACAGTCTGATGTTTAGATATGGCACATGATAGAGGGAGAAAAGCCACAGATGAATGAAGTTGCTAGTGTGGTAACTGGAATAGATGATAATTTACTTGTCTAGGAATGAAACTGGGGACCATTCTTTAAGTAGGGTGGCAGAGATAACTGAATTTCAGGGTGTACAAAGTAGTATAGGAACAGCTGCCCAGCTATTAGAAGTGTAGGCAGAGAACATAAGTTGGAAATTGAAGTCTTCTCTATAGGCTGTAAACTGAAGCTATGAGGATAAACAAGATTATCCAAGAGAACTGTGAATAGAGAAAAGGATTGAAAACAGACTCCAGGGGAGGACAACTGGTTAAAAAAAAAGAGAGAGAGAGAAATGGACCGGGTGTGGTGGTGCACCCTTCAATCCCAGCACTTGGGAAGTAGAGACAGGAGGATTTCTGTGAGTTGGAGGTCATCCTGGTCTATAGAGTGAGTTCCAGGATGGCCAGGACTACACAGTGAAACCTTGTTCAAACAAACAAGACTCATGCATTGGGGTGGGAGTTAGGTGTGTAGGGATGGATGAAAGCTGAAATGGTGTTAGGAGGTAGGAGTTTAGCTCAGTAACTGAGGTTTTTGCTCAACACAGAACAAGGTCCTAGGTTTGATTCCCGGTTTGGCCAAAACAACAAAATAGTGTTAAGACAACTTGAGGGAGAAATATGGATCCAGTGTCAAACGCTGCAGAGAAGGTACATATTGATGAGGGATGAGAAGAAGCAGTGGTGAGACAGATGTACATAGTGACTTTGAAGAGAGCAGTGGAAATAAACAAGAGTAAGATTCAGATTCCAGAGAAGTCTGAGGCGAGTGTGAAGAGAGGAATGAGGTTATATAATTAGACTTCCAGTTTTGCCTCAGATCAGTGGGTCATTGAAATAAATTGTTTTAGTCCTGAATTACTTGAGTAATTGCCTGCCTTTCTGTTCTACCTTGCTTGTGTGAAGATCTGTTTTAACAGTATACAGAGCCCTGTTTTCTTTTGATTACCTATAAATGTATTAGATTTGAAGTCTTAAAAAGTCTTTCCATCCTTCTGTGGTAGTTGTTGGTGAGCTGAATATATTCATGAATACTGATTTTTTTCATCTATTTTTTTCTTCCAGAGCACAATTTTCCCATCCCAAATCACTAATGAGCATGAGTCACTGGTAATGGTGAAGAAACTTTTTGCTACTTCTATCTCATGTATAACATATTTGAGGGGCCTGTTTCCAGAGAGCTCTTACAGAGATCGCCATTTAGATGGTAAAGTTGAGTTAAATGATTGCTTTGGCTAGTGTCGCTTTTCTACTTAGCAGGAGGAAAGCTTTCCCCTTTCACAGAGTGCATTAATTCTAACTCAGAGGCATGTTCTTCAGGATCAATTTACTAATCCATTTTCCATTTTAATTTTGCTATGTGTATTAGTTTTATTTATAGGAGCCATTCACTTCCAGCTAGTTATCAAATGAAAAAAGAAACTTGTAGAGCTAAGTCTAGTAATTGTACGCCATCCCTATAAAAGCCAGAACAAAAATCTATCTTAATGCTGAAGATTTACATTATTTTGTGCCTCAGTTGAGGTACACATTTTGACCTTGAGGAAGTTCAAAGGAATCAGGTGAGAAACTTCTCCCTATTAACATATAAATATGCCTGGGAGAGGCAAATCCATTTGTTGATTAGCAGGGATATTTAGACAGTTATTTTAATCAGTTCTGTTCTTTTTACAATAGCCAGTCCTGCCTCTTCATTTTATTGTTATTAGTGTGTGTGTGTGTGTGTGTGTGTGTGTGTGTGTGTGTGTGTTTAATGCATAGACATGTGTGGCTGTGTAGGTCAGAGGACCAGTTTTAGTCAGTTCTGCCCTTTCATTATGGTTTTCCCAGGAGTGATCTCAGGTCTTTAGGCCTGCGTAGCAAGCATTTTTACCCACTGAGCCATCTCACTGGCCCCAAGTTCTTCAACTCTTACTTTTTTTGTCTCTTTGTGACCTTAAATTTACCATATTATGACTTTATATAACAAACTGTATCTTGCTCCTTAGAAGAAATTGTACCAGGGGCTCTTCAGTTTTTCAAAATCTTATGATTTGTTTGAAAAGTTGAGTTGTGGGTCACATGTGGTGGTGTATATCTTTAATCCCAGTACCCAGGAATAGGCAGGAAGAGCTCTGAGTTCAACTCCAGACTGGTTGATGTAGAGAATTCTAGCCGAGCCAGGGCAACATAGTATGTCCCTGTCTTAAAAAGCCAAATCAAGCTAGGAGAGGTGGGGCACACCTTTAATCCCAGCACTCCGGAGGCAGGCGGATCTCTGTAAGTTCTAGGCCAGCCTGGTCTACAAAGTGAATTATGGGACAGCCAGAGCTATCTTGGGAAAACAAACAAAACAAAACAAAAACAAAAACCCAAGTCAAAACAAAACAAAAAACTAGCAAGATGGTTCAGCCAGTAAAGGTGTTTGCCTTCAAGCCTGGTACCCTGAGTTCAGTTTCCAGAACCCACATAGTGGAAGGAGAAAACCGGCTCTCCGAGTTGTCCTCCTTCCTCCACATGTGCTGCAGCACAAACTGGTGAGGCTGGAGAGACGGCTCCATAGTTAAAAGCCCTGACTGCCCTTCCAGAGGACCCGGTTCAATTCCTAGGACCTACCTGGTGCGTCACAACCATCTTTAACTCTAGTTCCAGGGGATGCAACACTCTTTTCTGGCACAGACATACATGCAGGCAAGACACCCATACACTAATAAAAATAAAATAAATTTTTAAAGAGCTTTGTTTTAAGTTTTGTTGATGAATCACTAAAATGGGAACTATCATTTGGGAAATAAATATAGAGAACCACACATTTCCTTTTAAAATGCTATTTTTCCAAATCTAATTGGAAATTTCTCATGTTTATATTTAATAATATACCATGGCTTCATTTCAGTGTTATTTTCTTAAGCAATATTGATTCTCCAAATGAACATCAGTGAAATGTGTGTTTGCTATAAACACATAAGCATGGTACTTGTAATCATGGCACCTTTCTTTGTGTTAATGACTTGTTTTAACTTACAGGATAGATCTATAAGATTTAATGTGTTTACAGGTAGCATATAATTAGTTTCCCCTCCTGTTTGGAACATAGAATTATAAAAGAAGACATGCTTTGGTAAATTAAATGCTTGTTATGTCATTACTACTGCTGACATAAAAAACACAGGTCTTACCTCAAAAGGTAAAAGAGATACTTTATTCTAGAGCCAAATGTGAGTAACACAGATTTAGGTTGCTGCCAAACCCAAATCCATGTTCCAGTGTGGAAGTAGTTTCATGAAGTTCTCTTAGTAACGGAAGAAAGAAAGTCATAAATCAAAACACTTTCAAACACCTTGGTGGTAGGGGGGTATAGCAAAGTGGAGAAATCTCTGCTGCCAGCCTCAGGTGCTGTCTGCTGACATTTTCAGCTTTTGTGTTAGTGTAAGCTAGAGAGTCTGTTGGTATATTCCAAAAAGACTCACCTAATATACCCAAGGGTTAGGCAATAAATGGCTATTAAGGGGACTAGAGATAGCACAAGATATTTGTAGTTAGGCTCTGGACCTTCAACATTCCAACCTTTCCACAGTCATTGAAGTTTTAATTAGTCAGCCTTGTAAAGTACACCTTCTTTCTAGGAACATTGGCTCACACTGCCATAGGCATGGTGGCAAAACCATTGCTCATAGTTTCATTTTTTTGTGACTGTTAATAGAAGTCAGTCTCCCTCAATGTATTTGTATTTAAAGTGACATGTCACAAAAATGTTCAATTGTAGGTGGAGTTATTCATTGGGACTGCTGGCCAGCTCCCAAATAAGCACACAGAGACTTGTTAATTATAAATGCTCAGTGTATAGCTTAGGCTTATTACTAAGTAGATTTCAACTTAACCTATATTTCTTAACTGTGCTCTACCATGTGGTGGTACCTTTTTTCAGCACGGCATGTTCATCTTGCTTCTCTCTGCCCTCTTTCTTCCCTGCACTCTCTTTGTCTGCAAGTCCTGCCTAACTTCTACCTGCCCAGCTATTGAGCAGTCAGCTCTTTATTAACCAGAGAGTAATACTTACTTAGTGTAGAGAAAGATTGTTCACAGCATGTGATATTTGTATGGTACTCTACTTTTTAATAATTTCTAAGTATTTTGAATTATTTTCTAAATAATTCTAAGTAATTAGAATAATTTTCATATCCCCCAACAATAGTGGAAGTGATGTTAACTTTAGCATCAGAAAACAATATGAAAAGATGAAAGACTCTGGTCTGAGAGCTGGTGAGATGGCTTAGCAGGTAGAAAGGTACTTGCTGCCAAAGGTAATGCTATGAGTTTAATCCCTGAGACGCACACAGCATAGGAGAGACTCCTCTAAGTTGTCTTGTAACTGTTACACATGCAGTGTGGCACATTAATTCATAAATTAATAAATATTTCAAAATTCAAGACGTTCCTATTAAATCATACATGAGTCAATGATTTTATACTGATTTCAACCCAAAATTGTAATATCTTCCTTTTCTTCCCTAATATAGAGAAGTAGTTAGATTTCACATGGAAATGTTTGAGAATAATTTATACATTTGTGTTTAATTTTTTTTTCATTGAGAGGGAAAGAAATAAGAATTAAATTGGGACTGTGTTTAAATTGTCACTTGAGATGATCTCAGTGACACCTTAGATTACTTAGAAGGAAACAAAGAAGTAATAGAAACTTAACTTTGCAATAAACGCAGCTGGGTTACACTGTAGAATAGGAAGTCTGCCAAACTGCCTCCAAAATTAGGACTGAGATAATTATCAACAGAGAATTTATTTTTAAAGTAGGTATTTAGAAGTTTAAAAATGTGCCAGGTGGCCGGGTGGTGGTGGCGCACGCCTTTAATCCCAGCACTCGGGAGGCAGAGCCAGGCGGATCTCTGTGAGTTCGAGGCCAGCCTGGGCTACCAAGTGAGTCCCAGGAAAGGCACAAAGCTACACAGAGAAACCCTGTCTCGAAAAACCAAAAAAAAAAAAAAAAAAAAATGTGCCAGGTGGTGGTGACGAACACCTTTAATCCCAGCATTCAGGAGGCAGAGGCAAGTGGATCTCTGAGTTCGAGGCCAGCCTGGTCTACAGAGCTAGTTCCACGACAGCCAGGGCTACACAGAGAAACCCTGTCTCGAACCCCCACCTGTCCCCCCCCCCCAAAAAAAAAAACGAAAGAAAATGCAAGAAATGCTCTATTTGACATGAATTTTTCAGTACAACAGTTGTGTTTCTATATTTTTAGACCTGAGTTTAAAAATTCTCCGGGAAGACAAAAAGTGTCCTGGGTCATTACATATTATTAAATGGTAAGTAAATTTTGTAAAATTTAAACAACAACATTTTTGTCATGACTGAAATAACCCATAAAACTTTATTTTGTAAAATCATTTCCTTAAACCACTTTTCTTAGTCCTCTTTCCTGGAAATTGTAGCAACTATTCAGTGTTATTTAGACTATTGATTTCGTTTTAGAAGAAAATGGGCTTGTCTAGAGAAAACAGTTCTACATTTGATTGTTCATCATATGCATATCTGTACTAACATTGTGGTGAGGGGAAGAGAAAACACTCTCTGCGCTTCAGAACTGCTTGTGTATTTTTATAACACTCCATAAATATATGGAAGGATGTTAGGAGTTTTAAAAGGTGATTAAACAGAAAAGACAAAATGATTGTTAACTTATATACTTCAAAATAGAACTGTAAACTAATTATATACTTGGGTTTATTTTTTGGCTGTTCACGTGGTCCAAAGTGACATTGAATATTTATTTCTTAACAGGATTCAAGGTTGTTTTGATGCTTTGGAAAAGAGATACGTAAGAATGTTTTATAATTTACATCAGAATTAAAGATTCACCTTTTACCCTTTAAAAAAGTTTAGACTTTTTATTGTGTAGTGTTTAACAGTGCAACAGTGCCTACCGTTGTATTCACCAGTCAGTTTTCTTTTGTCTTTGTTGTCCCACTGATGTCACCCTTAACATCAGTTAGAAAGGAAAGCTTCATTCTCCTTTCTTCTATACTCATATCTTTTTTAACCACAGTTTCCTCTGAAGTCACTGGACAAGATCCACAGGATGTGGGTTAGGGAAGACAAGAATCTGGTAGTTAGCACATTGAACATGTTCATAATAGTGGTAATTCAGTTTGCAGATGGGAAAGGAAAACAGAGTTAAATGATGAATTTTTACTCTGTTTTATTTTGGTAACTATAACTCATGTGTGTAACTGATTTTTTTTTTGAAAACTCAGCTCCAATTTTATGTGCATATGCTCTCTCCTGCTTCCCTAGACAGTTAGGAAGAGTGTGAAAAATGCAGGCTCTAGGCCTGCTTGAAGAGATCAGATGCATGTAAATGACATTGCTGCCATTATGCTCCCTTTACTTTTCCCTGTGTCTTTATTCCAGCTCCCATTTAAGAAATGTTGATGTGACTAAGCTTTTATTCAATTATTTAGTGTAGTCATATATTCCCTCTCTTGAGTGAACAGTTATTATTCCCTATTTATTCCATGTTGACCCAGGGGACAGAGGGATACAAAGATAAAACAGGGAAGGGAAGGGTTTATAGACCATGGCAGAGGGTGAGTGGTGCTCATATGAGGGCTGATGATTGGCAGTTACACACTGGCTCAACTATACCTGTTGCTAAACTATTGACAGTACTTCTGTATCAATGAGAAGTTGCTTTTTAGAGTCCTTGTGAATTCCTACCAACACTTTCCCCCTTACCCCACCAGAATTTCTTTTGAGAGCTCCCTAGACTTCCATAAAGGCCACAAATTTAAGACTCTAAAAGTTGTTCATAGGAACCCAGCTCCAGAGCTAGGTTTGCACCCTTTCTGATTGGTCAGTACTTTTGTTATATTGGACTTGATGTTTTTCATGTCAGTTTGATACTTAAAAATACAGAGATATTTTGACATCACCCTATCACAGCATGATTAACAGTACTACTCCTAACTGTACATCCAAAGGAAAGGTGGAGAATCTGTGCAGCAGGAAAGCATAACAAAAGAGGGCTTCCACCTGGCAGAGATTCAAGGGCAATCTTTCAAAGAAAGAATTGTTGAGATGAGTGCAGGACAGCTTCACACATCCTAGTCTAGTGCTGTGTCCTCAAGCTGTATCTCCAGCTTAAGAAGAAAGGACTCTTGATCTTTGAAGCCTCTAAGCACTTGGACGAGTTGAGAAGGGTTTGAGGGTCATCACAAGGTTTAACAATTCATTAGCAACATTTCCTGGGTGTTCATCATCCAGGGACAGTACAATGTAAGGGGGCATTCTTGGGCTGGAGAGATGACTATGGTTAGGAGCACTTGTTGCTCTTGCAGAGAACCAGGGTCCCATTCCCAGCACCCACGTGGTGATTCATAACCATCCATCTAATTCCAGGAGCTCTAACAGTCACACACATGGTGCACATACATGCATGCAGGCAAAATATTCATGCACATAAAAATAAGCTTAAAAATAATAAAAAAAGATCAGCATTCTGCAGTCAATCTGAGGTGAATCCCAATTTTGTTAGTTACATCTTTGTGACTTTAGACAAACAACCTACTACAGTACTTTAATTTATCAACAAAAATGTGATATAACACCAAAGCTACACAGAGAAACCCTGTCTGAAGGAAAAAGAAAAGTGATATAACAGAACCTACCTCTTAAGAGTCATTTTGAAATTGAATGAGTTAGAGGCAGGCAAGATGGTTCAGCAGATAAAGGTACTTGTCACACAAGCCTGGGACCTACTGATCCTTAGAACATATGTAAATGTTGACTCCACAAAGTTGTCCTCTGATTCTTACATGCTATGGAATGTGTACCCCCAAACACTTGCATTTTACGTGCACATACAACAATAATAAATGATACTTTTAAATTAAAAGAATATTGAATGAGTTAATAATAGAAAACAGTAGTTGAACTGTCCTAGGAACATCAAAACACAAACTTGACCTGGAGAGTTGACTCAACAGTTAAGAATATTGGCTGCTCTTCCAGAGGACCAGGGTTCAAGCCCAGCACCCAGTTTGCTAGCATCTGTAACTAGTTCCAGGGGATCTGGCACCCTCTTATGGCCTCTGTGCGCACTGCATGCACATGCTGCCCAGATAAACATGCAGACACCTATACACATAAATAAGTAAATAAATCTTAAAAATTTAAGAAAAGAATAGACAAAACCTTAGATACAGATGTGTCCAATCCACAGCCTGTGGACCATGTGGCACAGGATAACTATGAATGTGGTCCAATGCAAAATTGTAAACCAAACATGAGACGTTTTTTGTGCGTGTGTGTGTGTGTGTGTGTGTGTGTGTGTGTGTGTGTGTGTTTCAGTAACATGGTTTTCCAGTGTGAACCTTGTAGATGACAATATCATTTCACAGTATCAAAAGGTTGAACATGCCTGATGGACTTTTAAACAGTATTTACATTGTTTTTGTATTTTTTTTTTTTTTTTTTTTTTCGAGACAGGGTTTCTCTGTGTAGCTTTGCGCCTTTCCTGGAACTCGCTTTGGAGACCAGGCTGGCCTCGAACTCACAGAGATCCGCCTGCCTCTGCCTCCCAAGTGCTGGGACTAAAGGCGTGCGCCACCACCGCCCGGCTACATTGTTTTTGATTGTTAGTATTTTATAACTTTTCTCATATGATCTTATTGCAGGGAGTATATATAATTAAGTAAGTAGTTCAATGGGAAATTGAGGCAGAAAGATCATGATTGAGGCCATCCAGGCTTGTGACAAGACCCTGTTTCTTTAAAAAAAAAAAAGTAGTTTAAGCAAAAACAAGTTTTGAGTAGCTAGAGCCCTTGGAAGATGTTCTGTTGAAGAACGTGATATTACTAATTATGAGATTCTTGGTACTTTATATTTTATGATAAATTTGAATTCTTTAAAATAAGCATATATATTAAAATAGTTTTTATAAAAAGGAACTATATAATTTCCTCCTTATATCCACCCTCATCTCTTACAGTCCTGCCCACTTTCCACACAACATTCTTTGAGGAACCAAAGTCCGGTCATGTTACTCTTTATGCCTAAAAATTTTCCAGGAATTTTAAAATAAAGTTTAAAATCCTTCAATGATGAAGAAGACCTGAATAATCCCCATTTGCCTTTCTAAGATACCCCTCTCACTCCCTTGTTCAAGCTAAAGACTCTAGAACATGTCAGTTCCTTTTATCTTTGCACATACTGTTTGTCTTGCCTGAAAAATTCTGTCCCATGCATATGTCCCGCCTAACTCCAGTTTGTCCTTCTGCAGTTAAAATTGTCCCCCATTCAGTGTTCTCCTTACACCCGTGTTGTTTCTACACAGCAAAACAAACAAACAAACAAACCCCAAAACCATGAATGTAATGCTATAGCCATGTGATTTTTTTTCTTAATGTTCATCTCCCTTGCTAGTCTGCATGTTTCTTGAGATCAGTGGCTGTATTTTTTTAATGTGTCAATAAACTATTAACAGTTTTACTATGTGGTCATAAAAATCAGTTATATGCCAAAATAGCCACACGGTGGCACTAAAGTTTTAGTCAATTGCTATGGAATTATGGTCCTCAAATTTTATATTTTAGGTTTAAAACTTTATCATAGACTTGATTGTATCTATGTCTATATATTCCAAAATTTGTTAAAGCTGAGAAAATGTCTTTATAATTGTACTTTATATAGAGAGACAAGAATTTGTAAGATCACCCAGACTTCCTAATATTTTTACCTTGCTAGATTAGTTTCAAAAGTACTTTTTAGAGATTCTTGTGGTACATTTAATTTTGAGCAATAATGAATTGTTTTGTATGTCTTTGGTTCCCAAGTTAGAAAATAAAAACTTTTTTGTATCCTTCTTCTGTTCCAGTAAAGCTAGTGTCTGTAATAGACGTTGTTTGAATGAGTGAATTATTAGTTCCTTTTTCTGGCCTTCTGAATATTTTCCTACCCAAGTGTCTGGAACCTCTCTGAAGTAATATTTGAATTAGTCTCTATCAGAAATGACAGTTCAGTAGTGCAAACATATAATAACACAGTTTTCTTTTCTTTTGAAGCTTCACATGGCAGTGCTAACAGTAAGTATATACTTGAAGACGAAGTCTCGGCTGTCTCTGCACTGACTTTTGGCAAGTGAAGCATTTAGACAGTAATCTTTCCCTTTCTCCCTTTTCGGGATTTATGGCATTTTAACATTTTTAAAACTGGATGTTTCAGCTGGGCGAGGGCAGCACACACTTTTAATCCCAGCACTCAAGAGGCAGAGGCAGGTGGATCTCTGTGAGTTCAAGATCAGCCTGGTCTACAGAGTGAGTTCCAGGACAGCCAGGGCTACACAGAGAAACTTTGTCTCAAAATACAAAAACAAACAAACAAAAAATTGGGTATATCAGAGCTTTAATAAGATATTATAAACAGTATATTTCTTTGGCATATATATTACATGAGAGAACATATAGAATATACCATACTAACACTTAGAATTTCCATTTTTTTGGTTATGTAACAGGTTCAAAGGTTTTTTTTTCAAGTTTTTTAGACTTTTTTGAAGTTTTATATATCCATGGGAATAAATGATGGTAGAAAATTGAGATAGCATTGATAATATATATTAATTATTTAAATATTTTACAGCTCAGTCATATTAATTACACAGATACTTTACATCAACCTTAAGAAACTTCCACATAGTTAGTGTTCATAGACAGTAGACAGTCTAAAGATTCTGTGTTCTTGCTGGGTGTGGTGGCACACGCTTTTAATCCCAGCACTTGGAGGCAGAGGTAGGCAGATTTTTGTGAGTTAGAGGACAGCCTGGTCTACAGAGCAAGTTTCAGGACTGTCAGGGATACACGGAAAAACCCTGTCTCAAAAAACAACAAACAAAAGATTCAGTATTCAATATAAGAGTTAATCCCATCTCTAGCTTGAAATATGCCCAGGTAATACTCAATTAACAGAGCACAAATTGAACTCTTTACATAGACAGTACATTCAATGAGCAGTAATCTAGTACATTTTGGATATTAAGTGTTCTGTATTTTCCCTTAAACAGCTGTACACAAATCCCAAGGAACCTGAGGTAAGATGGTAGTGTATAGATGGTAATGTATATATACTATATATAAGTATGTTTATCTGAGTTGAGGCTGTAGATTGTTACTGGACTACTGCATGAACAGAGCAATTCATCGTGAACTTTATATTTTATTATAAGTGGAATCAGTTTTATGTGATTTTTTAGAATCTATGGGCCGGGTGGTGGTGGTGGCGCACATCTTTAATCCCAGCACTTTAGAAGCAGAGGCAGGTGTATCTCTGTGAGTTCGAGACCAGCCTTGTCTACAGCATGAGTTCCAGGACAGGCTCCAAAGCTACAGAGAAACCCTGTCTTGAAAAAACAAAAACAAAAAAAAAACAAACAAACAAAAAGAAACAAACAAAAAACTATATAAGAATGTTAGAAAAAAGAAAAACAACATTGATTGGAGCTAAGGCTATCCTATAACATGTCAACATTAGTCATAAAGGTGTAGCAGCCACACACATTTTTACTATTATTATTTAGTTATTTCTTTTTGTGATCATTTGGAAAAAGAAAAGATACAGCATTATTCTGAGCTCTTTGCCATCTGAATTCTCCCTGTTGATGTTTTTACTGACTTTTGAGAACATTAGTTCTTATTTTTTTTCTTTTGTTTTTTTTAAGATGGGGTTTCTCCACGTAACAGTTCTGGCTGTCCTGGAACTTGCTTTGTAGACCAGGCTGGCCTCGAACTCACAGAGATCTGCCTGCCTCTGCCTCCCAAGTGCTGGGATTAAGTTGTGCACCTCCACACTAAGCTTGAGACCTTTAGTTCTTTACTCCTATCTAAATTTGGATTCCTCAGCTTGCTTAGTGCTGTGGTAGTCAAGTCTTTGGTGAAGCCTCTTTGGCTCACTGTCTGTACTAGTGTCTTTTCTAAAGTTCCTTCCCAGCAGAGCCCCACATTTAACCCTCTCAGTTGATTCATGTATTTCCTAAGAGGATTAGGAGTTTCTGAAGATAAGGGTGGGGTTTTCTACCTTGCAGAGTAAATCAAACGTAATCGTTACTTGTGCCCCTTTCATGGCTTTTGTATCTGTGACGCAGAGATGGAGTGAGAAGCCTTTTGGTTTTTCATGCTGTTTTGTCTCTCTCCTAGCTCTCTTTCCTTTTTTCCCCTTGCTTTGAATTTTGTTTTGTTTTGTTTTGTTTTCTGAGACAAGGTTTCTCTGTGTAACAGCCCTGGCTGTCCTGGCACTCACTGTGTAGACCAGGCTGGCCTTGAACTCATAGAGATCCACCTGCCTCTACCTCCCAAGTGCTGGGATTAAAAATGTATACCACTACCATACTGCCCGGCTCTGATTTGTGTTTTCAAAAACTCTTGGCTAGTGAACAGAGAATAAAGATCACACGGATTTGTGATTCACTCACTTTAGAGGTAGACCTGAGAAGTATTTCTAGTGGATTAGAATGTGGAGTGAGAAGTAGTCTGAACATGTTTGAAGCTGTCAGGAATTATACTTTTAATAATGATTCTTTCAGCCGGGCGGTGGTGGCGCACGCCTTTAATCCCAGCACTCGGGGAGGCAGAGCCAGGAGGATCTCTGTGAGTTCGAGGCCAGCCTGGGCTACCAAGTGAGTTCCAGGAAAGGCGCAAAGCTACACAGAGAAACCCTGTCTTGAAAACCAAAAAAAGAAAAAAAAAAAAGAAAAAAAAAATAATGATTCTTTCAATTTGTATGCATTTGTGTCTACTTGTCTGTATGTGCATCATGTGTGTGCAGTGCCCTTAGACTCCAGCAGTGGGTGTCAGAGCCCCTGGAACTGAGTTCCAGGCAATTTTGAGCCTCCTGATGCAGGTGCTGGGAATTGAACCCAGCTCCTCTGTAAGAGT
The DNA here is from genome assembly GCF_949786415.1 of Peromyscus eremicus. Lineage (NCBI taxonomy): Eukaryota > Metazoa > Chordata > Mammalia > Rodentia > Cricetidae > Peromyscus > Peromyscus eremicus. The sequence goes on from NC_081426.1 coordinate 25,647,743, forward strand.
AATAAGTGTTCTTAACCTGAGCCATCTCTCCACCCTCAGGATTAATATCTTTGTAAAACAGTTATGTATCTCTACAGTAAAACAATCAGTTTAGGAATCAAATAATAAAAAATTGCCAACTACTTAAAGATCTCTTTTATTTACAAAATACATTCTCATAGTATTAACAGGCTAGGGTTGACCAGACACGTGAGCAGGCAAGAAGAATAGGCATTGTTTGCTTGACAATTATACTTATCTCTGGCTAAGAGGACACTGTGTATCTAGCCTATCTGGAGGGAACCTGTTGCTTTTAGGCACCTGCAGCCATCTCTAATCTGACCCATCTCTTCTATTGTATTCACAAAGCAGCCTTCTGAGCTTGGTTTGATTTTTTTTTCAAATGGGCTGACCAGTTATAAAAGCAATTCTCTTTTTAAATTAACTTATTACAATCAGTCTTTTAGGTTCAGTTTTTCCCAGGCTCTGCTCACCTGTGATTAAGTTGTATGCTAAAGTATAAGATCAGCAGATCTGTGAGACCAAATCTTGGAGAAAGGTAACAGGAACACTAAAGCAGTTCTTGATGACTCTAACATCCTCAATTCCACATTGTCAAGGATTTATTTTGAACCAGATGGATGAAGGTTATGTTCTGTGTTCTGATATCAACTTATACTCAGTTTGCCTCTAGCACCTTCAGCTCTGTCTACAAACTATATAATTTATCTGGGCAAAACATTTATTTTTAAGCAGAAGTCTTTTCAGTTAGCTTTTGTGTGTGTGTGTGTGTGTGTGTGTGTGTGTGTGTGTGTGTGTGTGCGCGTGCGCGCAGGTGTGAGTGGCAAGTGTGTGGAGATCAAAGGACAACTTTCAGGAGTCAGTTGTTCTTCCACTGTGGGTCCCTGGGATAAAACTTGGGTCTCAGGCTTACTGGGAGCACTTTTAACCTCTGAGCCATATCACTAGTTTTGGGTTTTTTTGTTTTTTTGTTTTTTGTTTTTTAGCATCAGTTTGTATTTATTTCATAGAAACTTATAATTTTCAGTGGAATATATATTACATGTTAATTAAAAATTTTTCAGTATGTATACTTTCTTTTATATATATATTATTTTAATTTTTTTCATTTTATATACCAACCACAGATCCCCCTCCCTCCCCTCCTACTTCTCACCTCCTCCCCACCCTACCCTCATCCACTCCTTAGGATAAGGCCTCCCTTGGGGAGTCAACAAGGTCTGGCACATCAAGTTGAGGCAGGCCCAAGCCCCTCCCCCCTGCATCAAGGCTGAGCAAGGTATCCCACCATAGGGAGTGGGCTCCAAAAGGCCAGGTTTATATTCAATAGTATATGTCTCTTATGAGGAAATTTGTTCTCTGTATTCTACCACACCCTTACCAGTTATGAGAGCAGATAGCAGTAATAGTTTTTAGTGCAAGAAATAAGACTTGATGCCATAGACCATAATTCCTTTTCCCATTTTTTAATGTTTCCATTCACTCCTTCCCTAAATTACCACAGTGGCTTTCTACCTGTTCTTATGGCTTCTCTCTCTCTCTCTCTCTCTCTCTCTCTCTCTCTCTCTCTCTCTCCCCCCTCCCCTCCCCTCCCCTCCCCTCTCCCCTCCTCTCCTCTCCTCTCCCTTTCTCCTTCCTTCCTCCTTTCTTTTTTTCTCTTCTATTTATTTGTTTGTTTGTTTGGGACAGGGTCTCTCTATGTCGCCCTCGCTGTCCTGGAACATGCTGTGTGGCCCAAGCTGGCCCCAAACTCACAGAGATCCGCCTGCCTCTGCCTCCCAGGTGCTGGGATTAAAGGTGTGTGCCACCACACCTGGTCCTTCCCTGTCTGTCATAATCGCTGTTCTTTTGCTGTGAAGCAACACCCTGTCTAAGGCAACTCTCATAAGAAAAAGCATTTAATTGGGGCTTACTTATAGTTTCAGAGGTTTAGTCTTGCTATCATCATGGTGAAGTGTATGTCAGAAGGCAGGCAGATGCTGGAGCAGTAGTTGATAGCAACATCCTGATCTGTAGGCCATAAAGGGGTTGGGGGAGACAGACAGACAGATACTGGGCCTGGTGTCACCAGTGACACACTTCTTCCAACAAGGTCACACCTCCTAACACTTCTCATCCTTCCAGATACTTCCACTTCTTTCCTGGTGACTAAGCATTCAGACATATGAGCCTATGAGGGCCATTCTCATACAAGCCACCACACTGTCTGTATTCTTAAGGCGTACGGGTGATCAGGCCCTGGCATCACTGACCTGTTTAAACCTTCAATAGACTTCAGTGAACTTAGAAAAAAATTCAAAATCCTTACTACTGTCAACAAAGTTGCACAACCACACCTCTTATTTCCAGCTAGTTGGCTTCTTTTTGGATTCTAAAAAATACATTCCATCTCAACTAAGAGCTTTTACATTACTGTTCTGTCTCCCGAAGGCACTGGCCCACAGGTTTGTATGTGACTGGCCCTTCTTGAGGCTCATCTCAAAATATCATATCTTCAGGCAAGTCTTCTTGATCCCTCTAAATCTAGCTCATCTTTCTCTCTAGTATGTCCTTCCTACCATAGCCTCTGCTTTATATTGTTCATGGCACCCATTTTATCTGAAATTATCCTTTTTTGTTGTTGTTGACTAGCTAGAATCTTTGTAGAGTCTGTGGAAAAAAAAAGGATCTTTTCTGCCTTGTTCACCTAGCTCAAAGTAGACATTTGATAAAACATTCATTGTACATGAATGAATGATTCCTCAACTGTTAAAATTGAATGGAAATATTTGCTGCCTAACTTATTTTTAGCTGAGAGGAGGGAGATTAAGTTATCATTATACCTGGAACTACTATTCCTGGATAAAGTAATACTCTGAGACAAATATACAGAGGAAGCATAGGGGATAGTCAATGAAATGTTCCTTTTTATAAGGTAAAAGTCTGGTTGTGTTTCAAAATTAACTTCTTTCTCTGTTCTCTTTGGTTTTTCTAGAAAGTGACTGAGATATACCAATTCAAATTCAAATACACAAAAAAGGGAACCACTATGGACTTTGACAGGTAGACTCTAATTGTTTTAGTGAACACAAGAAATGTATAGGAGTGAAGTAAATATAAGCTTTCATATGGCCAGAGGAAAGTCTTAAATCTTTTTGTCATTTTCTTATAAGCCCTAGAATACCCCACTATTATGAGTAGAAATTATAATAATTGTTTTAATGTCTGAAGTCTATACACTAAGCTGGTAGGAGTTGAGGCAATGGTGGATGTCATGGCTCTTAAAATTATATTAATAAAGGGGCTGGAAAGATGGCTCAGTGGTTAAGAAAGTACTCTTCCAGAGGCCCCGAGTTTGATTATAAGCACCTACATCATATAGCTTACAGCTGTCTATAACTCCAGCTCTAGGGGAATCATGCCTCTGAGGACACCTGCACTCATGTGCACATACCCACATGCACACACACCTACACATAACTAAAAATAGTAATAAATATTGAAAAACAAACAAGATTTAATTAAAAATATATTAATAAGGCTGTCAACATGATGTTGGGTAAAGAACCCATATGACTGTCTCTGGCTCTTATTCCAGTGGCACTGTTGGTATCAATCTGTTGGTTTTGTTGATCCTTTCCATCTTCAATATAGGCAGATTGAGCCTGAGGGAAATGAATCTCCTGTATTATTTGCCTACATATACAAATACTGTCATCTGCTTATCCATACACATACCATTTTCTGTGTGTCACTCTTTGGGAAACTCATATGCACTGTGGGTTTTTTTTGTTTGTTTGTTTTTGTTTTTTGAGACAAGGTTTCTCTGTGTAGTTTTTGGAGTCTGTCCTGGAACTTGCTTTGTAGACCAGGCTGGCTTTGAACTCACAGAGATCCACCTGCCTCTGCCTCCTGAGTGCGAATTTTCATTCATTCTTTCTTTTTTCTTTTTGGTTTTTTTGAGACAGGGTTTCTCCATGTAGTTTTTATGCCTATCCTGGATCTCGTTCAGTAGACCAGGCTGGCCTCGAACTCACAGAGATCCGCCTGGCTTTGCCTCCCGAGTGCTGGGATTAAAGTCGTGCACCACCGCCGCCCATTGCTGCACTGTGTTTTCCTATCAAGTCTTAAAATGTGTTTTAGATACAAAACAGGTCAAAGAGCAAAACCAAGGAAGACCCTCATGCACATAGAAATGTGTAACATTCTTCTCCCAAAGCTTTTGGCTTCAGACCAGCCAACAGGCATGGAGAACTAAGGACTGCTGATGAAATGGAATAGAAGTAGATGAAATGGATATTGTAAAACGTCTGGTAGAAAAGCTTCAAATAGGAGAGATAAATACCCTTAAAGGAACAATTCTGAAGAGAAATTTGGCAAAAATGCTGCCTTTTCTCTAGTTCTCCTGGGGAGCTTGAGGATTTCTCTCCAATGCTGTCTTAGTTAGGGTTTCTATTGCTAAAATGTCCACTTAATATGTGTTTACTTTGTGATTTCTCACAGCCTTTAAAAATCAGGGAAAGACCTGACAGTTTAATTACTTGGGATGATTTTTTTCATTGCTTAGTGCCAATATGTTCAAGGTACTGCAAATAAATTGCAGTTGTAGCTCGTCCTTGAAGGCATTCAAATCTGAGATGAATTGGGAATAAAACTTTGGAGGGAAATGAAAATTTTGAATTAGAAGATAATTAGCCCAATTCTTTTATTCATTTATTAATTCAGCAAATATTTATTGGGTAGCTAGAGACCAAACCTAGTACTGTGGAGATGAAAGAGTTACCCATTTATAGTCTATATGGGGACAAATAATTCTTCTGAGGGGAAGGTGAAGAGTATAGGGAAGACTTCCTTGAAAAGATGTGATGCCATATGAGCTAGGTAGGTGCTACGGGAGCATCGGAAGAGAAACAGAGAGCTCAGTACAGCTGAAGTGAAGAGCATTTGCAAATGCATGTGGGAGGTGAAAGAATAATTAGTTGTGTATACACCATTCCTTTATTTGATTGAAAGGCGATAGATATAATAGAGTTTTAAGCAATAAGGTGACGTGAATAGACCTTCCTATTGGAAGTCTTAATTTATGGAGAATGTCTTGCAGTGTAGACAAAAACAAAGAATAGATGCTTTGGTAATCCATGCAAGAATGAGGAGGGGATTTCTTTGAGAGACAATCATATGGTAGATTATTAGATAATAGTCGAGCTAGTGACTGATTTCATGCTTGGAGAGCTGCAGAAATGTCCATAAGCTTATCTCACAAATGGGCTAACTGACCTAGAATGTGTGCAAATGATTTGACCGAGGTCATTCAGTTGGTTAACAGTACAGCTGATATTAGATGATATTAGATGCCAGGTCACCTAATTACAAGTCCATTGTTCTCATTATTATGAGGTGTGGTTATTTGAAAGCCAAAATTTTTAAATGACCATATTTAAAATGCTTTAGGGGTATTTGTTATTCAGAAATCCTTTGCATATACATTACAGAAAGTACTATCATTCCTTTAAGTTTCCTCTTAAAATTTGTCTACAAAATATCTTCATGTTTAACTTATTAGATGACATAGCCAATAGTTGTATTGTTTTGGAGTATATTGTGAATATTATATATGATTGAAAAGTGCCACTTTTCTGTGATTATAGTAGTAGTACAAGCTTTGAAAGTGGGACAAACAGTGAAGATATTAAGAAAGCCTGTTCCCTACTGATCCGTCAATTGTATATACTAATGCAGAACCTTGGACCCCTTCCTAATGATGTTATACTTACCATGAAACTCCATTATTATAATTCAGGTAGGTAGAGACCTTTGGTCAGATTCTTTCTTTCTTTGTGTGTGTGTGTGTGTGTGTGTGTGTGTGTGTGTGTGTGTGTGTATGTGTGTGAGTGTGTGTGTTTTGTAACAGCTCTAGCTGTCCTGGAACTAGTTCTGTAGACCAGGCTGGCCTCAAACTCACAGAGATCCACCTGCCTCTGCAGTGCTGGGATTAAAGGCATGCACCACCACTGCCCAGCCAAATCCTTTTTAAGTGCTCAAGTGATGCTGTATATAATTAGAAGGATTTTATAAGCATCTGAAAGATGTTTGTTACTAGATATGAAGTATTGTCACTTACTCTATTGAAACTTAATTTGCAATACTTTTTTTGTTCTTTCTGCAGTGACCCCATATGATTACCAACCCCCTGGTTTTAAAGAAGGCGTGAACTCACATTTCCTACTGTTTGATGGGGAGCCTGTGAGCCTTCGAATGGGTTCAGTCTCCTCTGGCTTTCACAGCATGAAAGTAAAAGTCACAACTGAGGCCACGAGAATGCTTGATGGGGACAACAGTCCCATTCCGGAGAATGGCACTACTGAGATAGGCCATCAGGGTCTTGACTGTGATGAGGAAGAAGAGGACAGCAGCAACCAAGTAAGGCCAGGTTTTAGTGACCCTTCATTGCTTCCCTTAAACACAGTTGACATTTCAGTGTGTATTCAGGTCATGTCACAGTAACAGAGTCCAGTGGAGCATGCCAGGTATGAAAACGGAAACAAAACTAGCCTCTGACGTCAAGGACTTTTTAGTAAAAAACTACAGTCTTCTAGAAGGAAATACATGTTGTTAGTCTGCCAATGATAAAATCCCAATGCGCTTTATTTTTATTAAAGGTACTTATATATTTGTTTTTTCACATGAAAGTAATATATTTTTAGTGTTTAAAAATATTCTAAGTATCTGATGTGTTCATACTCAATAGAAGTATACATTAAACTTGATTACTGTAGTAACTGGGCACGAGGGGGTTAGGGAAGAAAAATTTTACGTATCAACCTGAATCAGAGAAAAAAAAATAAAGAATGGAACCAACTTCCATGCAGTTCGATCAGTGGAGAGAGCTGAGGGATTGGTAGGCTTGCAGCCAGTGAGTCTGATAGAGCTTAGAGCCCTTGACTTTCCTCGTTTCTGTAGAGAATTAAAACTGAGGACTTAGCAGTTGTCTGAATAATAATGTTTGCTGTGTGCTGACATTGTAGTTAAAGGATTCCAAAACAAAAATATTTTCAGGCTGTTTAGCAGGAAGGGATACTATAAAAATAATTCAGGAAGTATTTTAAAATTAGGATAACTTTTTTGTTTTTTGCCTTAGAATTCTACTTTAAAAAGATGACTATAGGGCCTGTAGAGATGGCTCAACAGTTAAGAGCACTGATTGCTCTTCCAGAGGACCTGAGTTCAATTCTTAGCACCCACATGGCAGCTCACAACTGTCTGTAATTCCAGTTCCAGGGGATCTGACACCCTGTTCTGGCCTCTGTGGGTACCAGGCATGCACATGCTGAACAGACATACATGCAGGTGAAACACCAATATATAGAATAGTAATAATATTAATAATTACAGAAAAAATTATGGATGACTATGCTGGGTAGCTTCTAAAAGTACCTTCCAAATATTTAACTCTGTGTTGTGTTTAGTATATTTAAAGGGAGGTCCTAATCTCAACTCAATTAATATGACAAATGTTACCAAACAGAGTTTTTGTCTTTTTTTTTTTTTAAGTTTTTTCACAGTGTCAGGCATAAAAATAACTAGATTCTGGTGCAATTTTTTCCTTTTGATTCTATGCCAAGGGATATATAGCTAACATGTAAAGGTTAATAATAATAATAGCAATAGCAACAACAATAATAATGGTTAAGAAAAGAATGAGAATGTTTTAGATTTTTAGTTTTAAGAAAAAATTTAGAACTGAGTATGATAGCATACGCCTTTAATTCCAGTTCTTGGGAGGCAGAGACAGGAGGATGTCTATGAATTCAAGGCCAGCCTGGTCTACATAGTGAGTTCCATGACAGCCAAGGCTACATAGAGAAACCTTGTCTCAAAAAAAAAAGTGAGCCGGGCGGTGGTGGCGCACGCCTTTAATCCCAGCACTTGGGAGGCAGAGGCAGGCGGATCTCTATGAGTTCGAGGCCAGCCTGGTCTCCAAAGCGAGTTCCAGGAAAGGCGCAAAGCTACACAGAGAAACCCTGTCTCGAAAAACCAAAAAAAAAAAAAAAAAAAAAAAAAAAAAAAAGTGAGAAGGAAGAAAGAAAATTTTTAAAGGGACTGGAGAAGTGGCTCAGTAGTTAAGAGCTCATATCATACTGCTCTCCCAGAAGACCTGAGTTTCATTTCCAGCACCCGTATTTGGTAGTTTACAGCCACCCATAACTTCAACTTCAGGGGGCATCTGTCACTTCTAGCCTCCCATGGGTATGTGCATATGAGTGCAATATCCTTTATATGTGTGTGAATGTGTGTATGAATGTGAATACTTTATAAAGGATACAGATAATTATAAATGAATGAATGAATACATAAATAAATTGAAAGGCAAGCATGGATCTACATGCCTCCGAACCTTAGGGATAAAGGCAGGAATAACAGAAGTTAAGGCCAGATGTTTGAGGTCAGCCTGGACTACCTGAGACCATGTTTCAGAAAGCCAAAAGGAAAAAAAATAAATTAGATTATCTTTTTCTTTTGCCAATAAATGTAAGCAGGATAACCTGACAGGGGGAAACTGTATTTTACAAGGATCTGGACTTTGTGGTAAACTTGCTTGATGCCATTCCACTCTTAGTGATCCAGTTATCTGAGAGAATTTAGTAAGTTAAGTCCTACTGACATTTTCCCACTAAATAGAAATATTGTTTTTCTTCCGAGAAGGTATTCACATTCATACACACATTCACACAATAGGAACCTTTACCTTGAAACCAACAAAAGTATTTTTGAGAAAATTCTGTGTAGTTCTGACAGTTCCTCCTTGTAATTTTACCCTCTATGAGACTAAGTCTATGTAAACATATATAGAAGTAACCACACTCAAGTACTCTGAGATTTCTATCTTTTGCTTGACTGTCAAAAATGTGATCTCATTATTGTGGGTATTTCTTTTATTTCCAATGCTGTATCCTACTCTTCTTGTTTGTTCAGAGTTTTGTTTTTTATTTTGTTGTTACTGAGACAGAATCTTGCTATGTAGCCCTGATTGACCTGGAGCTTGCTCTATGGACCAGGTTGACCTAGAACTCAAGGAAATCTGTCTGCTTTTGCTTCTCTATGCTGGAATTAAGTGTTTGTACCGTTACACTCAGATTGGCTGGCCCTTGTTTTTGTTTTTTGAGACAGAATCTGTATTGTCCAAGCTAATCTCAGTTTCCTAACTTCAAGTGATCCCTGGGTCTATGGGAACAGCCTCTCACGTACTAGAACCAGAAATAGGTGCCATTAAGCCTGGCTAGTATCCTACTAATTTTTCCCTTTTGGGGGGTGGGGGTGGGGGTGGGGCAAGTCTCTCTTGTCTAGATACTGTAGTCTGGCTGGCCTGGAGCTCATAAAGATCCACTTGCCTCTGCCTCCTGCGTGCTGGGATTAAAGGTGTGTGCTACTTTATATGCACACTTCCTGGTACACATGCAAAAGAGTGTCTATAGGGAATATACTAGTTTTAGGCTTTGTCTTAGTCACTGTTCAATGACGTCTCTCTGTGAAGAGACAGCTTATAAAAGAAAACATTTAATTGGGGGTTTACTTAAGAGTTCCTGAAGGTTAGTCCATTATCATCATGGCAGGAAGCATGGTGGCATGCAGACAGACACTGGAACAGTATCTTGAGAGCTACATCCTGATCCATAGATAGAGAGAGAGAAAGAGACTGAGCCTTGAATGGGCTTTTGAAACCTCAAAACCTATCCCCAGTGACACACTTCTTCCAACAAGTCCACACTTTTTTTTTTGGTTTTTTGAGACAGGATTTCTCTGTGTAGTTTTAGAGCCTGTCCTGGATCTCGCTCTGTAGCCCAGGCTGGCCTCGAACTCACAGAGATCTGCCTGCCTCTGCCTTCCTAGTGCTGGATTAAAGGCATGTGCTACCACTGCCCAGCAAGGGCACACCTTCTAATTGGTCTAATTCTTCTCAAATAATGCCACTCCCTGATGTATAAGCATACAAATATATGAGCCTGTGGGGGTCATTCTTATTCAAACTACCACAGGCTTGCACATTTTGCAACTTCGTTAGAAAGCACAAAATAGTGCTGTGCCCATATTTATTGTACCAGCAGTGGAAGGGAGATCTTGTATTCTTTTGTTTTGTTTGTTTTGAGACAGGGTTTCTCCGTGTAGTTTTGGTGCCTGTCCTGCATCTCACTCTGTAGACCAGGCTGGCCTTGAACTCACAGCGATCTGCCTGGCTCTGCCTCCCAAGTGCTGGGATTAAAGGTGTGTACCCTCGACTCCCGGCTGAGATCTCGTATTCTTGCAAATACTTATTATTGCTTGAGTTTATGTTTTCTGTAGTCTGCTTGACATACTAACACTGCATGATTTTAGTGTATTTTCTTGTTGCTGATGCTTGAGCATCTTTTCATTAGTCACTCTGACTTTCTGGTGCATTCAGTTACCTTTGTTCATTGATGTAAAAATATTTTGAGGGCTAGAGTGATAGCTTAGTGGCTAACAGTGTGTACTGCTCTTCCAGAGTACCTACATTGAGTTCCCAGCACCCATGTCAGGAGGCTCACAACTGCCTGTAACTCTAGCTCCAGAGGGACCCATTTTCTAGCCTTTGAGGGCACCTGTATTCATGTATGCATACACACACACACACACACACACACACACACACACACACACATATTTGAATATATATTTGAAGATAATTAAAAGAAAAAATCATTCTTTTTTACTTATTTATGTTGTAATAATTTGTCTATGTGGCTTGTCTTCACATTTTCTTTAACAGGTCTTTTGGGAAAGAAAAACTGTTCATTTAATGTAGTCTAGTCTTTTCTTCTGATACTCTTAAGAACCCCTTCTCTATTTATGGTGATTAATAATAATCATATATACATATATATATATACATATATATATATAATTTTGGTTTTTCGAGACAGGGTTTCTCTGTGTAGTTTTGGAGCCTGTCCTAGATCTCACTCTGTAGCTCAGGCTGGCCTTGAACTCACAGAGATCCGCCTGGCTCTGCCTCTTGAGTGCTGGGATTAAAGGTGGGCATATATCTAGTTTTTAAAAGTTTATATCATTTATGATATGAGATAGATCAGACCCCTTAACAGTTTAAGTATTATATACATGGAAAAAATATATGTCTCAGTAAATACTCACAAACTGAACAGTTGGGTTGGGACATGGGTGAGGCAAGCAAGATGCCTAGAAAGGCAGCCATGCTTACCACTATACTACCAACATAAGCAAGATGCCCAGGGCGGATGGATGCCCTCAAGTGCCAAGAGTGAGAGCCTCCTTAAATTATGCTTTCTGGATTCTTGCTGGTCACACCATGTCTTGGTCCTACTGAATAATCTGATAATAACATCAGTCAGATCAAGAAGTAGGGTACTGCCACCTGCTTAGAAACACAGTTTTAACCTCACAGTAACTACTCTAGTTAACAAGAACATTGCCATCTTTTCTCCTATTAGCATATATTTATTCATTCTATTGCTGGTATACATTTGGATGTGCTCCAACTTGGGGTCCCTATAACTAGTCCTTCTGAGACTAATGGAAAATATTGCTCAGTTAAGTATACACACATTTCTAGTGGGAGTTGGGTTGATTGGAGTGGAACTGCTAGGTCAAAGGGTATGTGTGCAGTTAGCTTTGATAGGTACTGAAAAACAGTTTCCAAAGTGCATATGCCAAGAGTTGCATTGCTTCATACAGCTGCAGCTGCTTCACATCTTCATCCACTCTGGCGATTTCCATAATTTTTTTAGGTATATTTCATATACTGAGTATGTTTCATCTTGTTAGTGATAAGCATTCTGGTGAGTGTGCAGTGGTGTGGTGAGTGTGCAGTGGTATGGTGAGTGTGCAATGGTAGGGTGAGTGTGCAGTGGTAGGGTGAGTGTGCAGTGGTAGGGTGAGTGTGCAGTGGTAGGGTGAGTGTGCAGTGGTGTGGTGAGTGTGCAGTGGTGTGGTGAGTGTGCAGTGGTGTGGTGAGTGTGTAGTGGTGCGAGTGTGTAGTGGTGTGGTGAGTGTGCAGTGGTGTGGTGAGTGTGCAGTGGTGTGGTGAGTGTGCAGTGGTGTGGTGAGTGTGCAGTGGTGTGGTGAGTGTGTAGTGGTATGCTGTTGTGGTTTTAATGTTTATTTTCCTGCTGAATAGTGAAAATCAGTACAGTTGTCTGACTTACTGATGTGTAGGAATTTTGCAGATACATTCTACATAGAAGTAATTTGCCAAACATGGGTAGTAAATATCTTATTTAACTTTATAAATTTCTTTTTCATTGTTTTGTGGAGATATTTTATGAACAGTTCTTTTTTAAAGGAATATAAAACTATTTCTTGGGCTGGAGAGATGGCTCAGAGGTTAAGAGCACTGGCTGCTCTTCCAGAGGTCCTGAGTTCAATTCCTAGCAACTACATGGTGGCTCACAACCATGTATAGTGAGATCTGGTGTTCTCTTCTGGCATGCAGGCAGAATACTGTATGCATAATAAATAAATAAATCTTAAAAAAAAACAACAAAAAACCTGTTTCTTGACCAGTGTTCACCATTGTTTACAATAAAGTGCACAATATACAATTGAATGACATTTGGTATTATAAAGTTATTTTCTTGACTTCTGTTGAACCAGTAATTCAAGTACTGAAAAGGAATGAGTCAGGGTAAAGAAAAAATGTGCAGGTCAATAATTTGTATTACCAAAATTTTGAACAGAAGTTCTTAATTTTAAAAGAATCCAATTTGTTAGTCTTTTCAGCTACAGTCAGCAGCTTAGAATACTGCTTAAGAAATGTTTGTTTAGGAGACTTAGACAGGGATCCAGTGCCCTCTTTTGGAAATAAATACTCGTTTACTCCAGAGTTTACAGAGATACACTTTCTATGTCTTTCTCTAAAGCAGAGGGGACCGTAACCACAAGGAAAGAAGTTGTTTGTTTTTTTAATTATGGGGGCATGTAGTGTCGTTCCATAGTAGAGTGTGTGCTAAGCACATGTGAGGAACTGGCTTCAGTTTGCCCCAGCACTGGGATAGGGGTGGAGGGAAATAGAAATAAAAACCTCCATAAATATTTGTATAAATACATATACACACATATGAACATACAGGTAAGTATCTGACCATTTTCTCAGTCACTTTAATGTTTAGTTTTCACAATTTAGAAATCTATTATGTTTCTTTAGTTGTTTCTTTTCTATCTGGTGCTATTTATTTGAGTCTCATTTTTTTATTATATATACCCCAAATCAGTATTTTTATTAGTCTTTTCAAAAAATCATTTTTTGTTTTGTTTTGTTTTTGAGAAAGGGTTTATGTAGCCCTGGCTACATCCTGGAACTCACTCTGTAGACCAGGTTGGCCTCAAGCCTAAAGATCTGCCCGCCTCTGCCTCCCTAGTGCTGGGATTAAAGGTGTGAGCCACCACCCACTTGGCTAAAAAGTCTTGTTTTGATTGTGCTGCTCACATCTGTTGCTTCTGTTTTCTATTTAGCTCATGGTTTCTTTTGTCTTTGTCTTCTCTGACTTCACATTGATCTGCCCATCAGTGTACAGACCTGTATACCCACAGGTTATTCATATTCCCATCAGTATATAGCACTGCATACCTACGGGATTCCTCATGGTTCCATCAATGTACAGACCTGCATACCTGTCTTAGTCACTGTGTAGAGACACCATGACCAAGGCAGCTGTTATAAAAAAAGAAAGCATTTAATTGGAGACTTGCTTACAGTTTCAGAGGCTTAGTCCATTACCATCTGGACAGGGAGTACAGTGTCATGCAGGCAGACACTGGAGCAGTAGCTGATATACTGATCTGCAAGCAGAAAGGACTCTGGGCTTGGCATGGGACTTTGAAACCTCAAAGCCCATCACAGTGACACACTTCCTCCAACAAGGCCACACCTCCTAATTCCTCTAATCCTTTCAAATAGTGCCACTCCCTGATGACTAAGTATTCAAATATATGAACCTGTGGGGCCATTCTTATTCAAACCACCACAATACCTACAGATCCCTCATAGTACCATCAGTGTACTTGTATTCCTTACAGATCTCTCATATTCCTCTTCAAATAAAATTTCAACTTCTGACCAAACATCATTTTTCTCTCGTGCTCCTTATCTGTGGTTCTAATTATCTGTGGCTCTTTTGAATAGCCTGCCCAAGAATGTGTTTGACCTCCATTTTCTCCTCGCTCCTCACATCCTTTTGGATAGTGTTTCTGTCTGATCTGCTTTGAGATACTGTTCAAACCTGACCCCCCCCCCCCCAAGCTGTGCTGACTGAGCTGTGTGAGGCTGTCTTGGTGAGTGACACCTACAGATCTTGATGGGTCTCTCTAACATCCAGTCTGTCTTGAAGAGGACCAGAGAGTGAAGGCACTAAAATGATAATTATAATTTTCAGATACTTCAAGTAGTATTATTTGTGTAGTTTCAGGGGCATAAAGATACAGTGGATAAAAATAGCATCTGTTCTCCCTCTCTGTTGTTGATCCAGCTGGGATCTCCCGCTCCCCCAAGCTCTCTTTCCCTCGACCCTCGCCCTTCACTACCCCGACTCATGTCCAGGCTGTTCATGTAGATCTCATTCCATTTCTCTGTCATTGGGCGATCCCCGTGTCTTTCTTGGGGTCCTGTTTTCCAGGTAGCCTCCCTGGTGATGTGAGTAGCAGTCCAGTCATCCTTGTTCCACGTCTAGTATCCTCCTATGAGTGAGTACATACCATGTTTGTCTTTCTGAGTCTGGGTTACCTCACTCAGGATGATTTTTTTCTAGATCCATCCATTTGTCTGCAAACCTCATGATGTCATTGTTTTTCTCTGCTGAGTAGTATTCCATTGTGTATATGTACCATATTTTGTTTATCCATTCTTCAGTTGAAGGGCATCTAGGTTGTTTCCATGTTCTGGCTATTACAAACAATGCTGATATGAACATAGCTGAACAAGTGCTCTTGTGGTGTGGTTGAGCATTCCTTGGGTATATGCCCAAGAGTGGTATAGCTGGATCTTGGGGGAGATGGATTCCCAATTTTCTAAGAAAGCGCCATATTGATTTCCAAAGTGGTTGTACAAGCTTGCATTCCCACCAGCAGTGGAGGAGAGTTCCCCTAGCTCCACATCCTCTCCAGCATAAAGTGTCTTCAGTGTTTTTGATCTTAGCCATTCTGACAGGCGTAAGGTGGTATCTCAGAATTGTTTTGATTTGCATTTCCCTGATGATTAGGGATGTTGAGCAATTTCTTAAATGTCTTTCAGCCATTTGAGTTTCCTCTGTTGAGAATTCTCTGTTTAGTTCTATAGCCCATTTCTTAACAAGGAATAGGAGACCATGGTAAATGAAGACCACATGAGAATAGGAAGAAGCAAAGTGCTAGAGAGGCCCACAGAAATCCACAAAGATACCCCCACAACAGACTGCTGGCAGTGGTCGAGATATAGCCCGAACTGACCTACTCTGGTGATGGGATGGCCAAACACCCTAATTGTCGTGCTAGAATCCTCATCCAACTGCTGAGGGATCTGGATGCAGAGATCCATGGCTAGGCCCCAGGTGGATCTCTGGGAGTCCAATTAGCGAGAATAAGGAGGGTATATATGAGCGAGAATTGTTGAGACCAAGGTTGGATAAAGCACAGGGACAAATAGCCAAACGAATGGAAACACATGAACTATGAACCAATGGCTGAGGGGTCACCAACTGGATCAGGCCCTCTGAATGGGTGAGACAGTTGATTGGCTTGATCTGTTTGGGAGGCATCCAGGCAGTGGGACCAGGTTCTGTGCTCATTGCATGAGTCGGCTGTTTGAAACCTGGGGCGTATGCAGGATCGCTTGGCTTGGCCTGGGAGGAGGGGACTGGACCTACCTGGACTGAGTCTACCAGGTTGATCTCAGTCCGTGGGGGAGCCTTTGCCCTGGAGGAGGTGGGAATGGGGGGTGGGGTGGGGAGAAGGTGAGGGGGGCGGGAGGGGGGAGAACAAGGGAATCTGTGGCTGATATGTAGAACTGAATTGTATTGCAAAATAAAAATAAATAAAAAAAATAGCATCTGTGAGCAGAGCAGAGGTAGGGAAGAGGCTGATTTTGGCTCAATGGAACTCTTTGGTTGGGTTTGCTGCTGAGAACTGAATTCAGGCCTTGTATGTGCTAGGTTTATCTTCTACCACTGAACTTTATCCACAGTCTGAAAGAACTTTTGTTTGTTTGTTTCTTTGTTTTTGAGACAGGGTTTTTCTGTGTAACAGCTCTGGCTTGCCTGGAACTCACTCTGTAGACCAGGCTGATCTTGAACTCATAGAGATCTGCCTCCCGAGTGCTGGGATTAAAGGTGTGCACCACTATTGTCTGACTGAAAGAACTTTTTTAAACAATACAATTAACAACATTAAAGTAATTTAAAAATTCAAATCTTTCAATTGTTCTATTGTTCTATCAATACAAATTTTACTTTTGTATGCCCCATCCTTTCCAGTATTTTCCAATGGATAGACTTATTTGTGTATTATTTTATTCATGGCATATATAATTTTATTTAGCACTGATGTTGTAAATATGTCCTACCCTAGCCTTTATATGTGAAGTTTAATGGCTTTGTTGGTTCATTTGGATTTTTTGCTATTTCTCTATTTTTAAGGATTTAGGTTCTCATACTTGAATGTTCTCCATTACTGTATATTTTAAAGCTTGGTTCCCAGGCTGGCATTATTGAGAACTGGTGAAACCTTTTAAGGGGTGGAGCCTAGTAAGAGGTCTGTGGGTCACTGAGGCTTGTCTTTGAAAATTAGTCTCTTCTTTATTCTCTTTTTTGCTTCCTGGTGATGGAATGAACACTTTGTCCTTGCCACATGCTCCCACTGTGATGTACTGTCTTGTCACAGGCCCAGAGCAGTGGGGCCAAGCAGTCAGAGACTAGAGCCTCCAAAGCTGAAGATCAGAATCAGTCATTTCTTAGTGACAGAGAGAAGGTTAATTCCTGATAATGCTGTTATAAATAGCGTTGCAGTATATGCCTTTGCAGTTGTGAAAACTCCTCTCCTTATTTTCTATTGGCTACACAGTGCAGGAGTGAAATTTACATAGTTTAGAATTTTGTATAGCTCATCAATGAATATCATCAAATCATTTTTCAGAAACTTCCACTTTTTCCATCTCCTGAGGGTGGCTTTTTTAATAATGATAACTACTTGATAAATCTGGCTGCCTTGTGAAGGGGGAAACTCCCTGTTGAGATCTCTGCTTACGTCCCTTAGTGCATACATAGATTCATAGACACATAGACATATATGCATTCTTTTTTTTTTTTTTTTTTTTTTTTTTTTTTTTGGTTTTTCCAGAGAA
Organism: Peromyscus eremicus; assembly: GCF_949786415.1. Taxonomy (NCBI): domain Eukaryota; kingdom Metazoa; phylum Chordata; class Mammalia; order Rodentia; family Cricetidae; genus Peromyscus; species Peromyscus eremicus. The sequence goes on from NC_081426.1 coordinate 25,665,081, forward strand.
GGTCTCTCTGTGTAACAGCCCTGGCTGCCCTGGCACTCACTCTGTAGACCAGGCTGGCCTCGAACTCACAGAGCTCTGCCTGCCTCTGCCTCCCAAGTGCTGGAATGAAAGGTGTGTGCCACCACTGCCTAGCTGATGATTTCCTTTTCTAATTGACGCTTGACTCTTTTGTGCAGTACAGGCAAAAAAAATATAGTTATTTGTGTTATAGATGAAACTATATATCATATGCATATGATTTTATACAATTTCTTTTAATAGGTGAAAGGAAAATGTGTGTTTATACTACTTTTGAAAATTGAATTTAAGGGCAGTTTTAGCATTATTCTTTGTTTTCTTTGGATTATTTGAAATAACTGGGGCTCTTTCTTTCAGCTTAAGGATTTTTTTTAGTACAGTCATATACATTGCTGAAAGATGCACATACATTCTGATGAAACTCTTGTTAGGTGATTTCACTGTTGTATGAATATCACAGAATGTACTTCAGCAAACCTAGATGAGGCAGCCTACAACATACTTGAACAATATGGTATAACCTGTTATCACAGGCTGCAGACCTGGGGAGGATGTTACTATACTGACTGCTGTAGGCAGTGACTGCATAGTAGTGAATGTTTATGTATCTAAACATAGAACAGGTACAGTAAAAATATGGTATGGCAGATTTTAGAATAGTGTGCTTCTGTAGGGCGCAAAGAAGCTTGCCAGGGTACAGGATGCTCTCAGTGAGTCAGACCTGAGTGGTGAGTGACTGACAGCCTCCATTACTTCACTCTACTGCAGACTATTGGTTGACATTCTACACTTAGACTACATTAATTTTATTAAATTTTTTTCTTCTTTTGATGATCAATTAATTTACTTTAACATTTTAACTTTATAAACTTTTAAAAAAGCATTTTAACTTATTTACAATAACGTTTAGCTTAATATACACATTTATATAGCCATATGTAGTGTTTCTTTCTATATATTCCAGAAACTTTCTATTAAAATTTATTATTATTATTTTATTAACAAGGACTACGGGGGTCCAGCCCCTCGATAGTCCCCTCCCAGGGTCTGGAAAGAATCTACAACCAGCGGATAATTAATCTCTGATGATAGGAAATGTATCTACATACACAAAACTCCTTAGTCCATTCACTTTATTGTTCTGAGTCAGTTCTCTGTCTACACAGCTTCTATTCTGCTCTCACACCTCGCTCTTTCCTTGCCTAATTTCTTTCTACATTTATCTGCTGTCTCCTCTAAGTTCTATATTAATTCTCTCATATTAGTTCTGCCCCATCTAAGTTCTCATCCATCTAGTTCTTTCCCATCTTAGCTCCTCTCCCATCTCCTTCTTTCTCTTCTTGTTCTTCCTCATCTTGTTCTTCCCCATCTGGCTCTTCCTCATCTTCCATCTCATTCCTCTAGTACTCTCTTTTAGCCCTTCAATCTAATTCTTCCCCATCTTAGTTCATTCCTCTCTAGTTCTTGCCCATCTACTTCCGTTCTTTTTTTCCTTTCTCGCTCCTCCTCTCAGTCTCCTTCTTCTCTCAGTTCTCTCTAAGTCTCTCAGGAATCCAGTTATAAACCCAAGCAATAGCAATCCCCTGGCTGAGCACCAGGCTTGAATTCTTAAGGGGTCATAAAGACAGGTAAGAATTTTCCTCAGGCAGTGACCACCAGGCTTTGTTTTACAACCCAAAAGGGAAGTGGTAAAGGAGGAGGTCATTAGAGAGCTGATGATCAGTTAGTAGATCAAGAAGGGGATCTGTGTGCTCAGTCTACATTTCCTGGAAGTAGTTAGATAAGAAGTTAGGACTCTATAATGTTAGCAATAGAAAAGGAGGGCCTCATATAGTACAAGAAATAAAGCTATCTGTCTGACCTAGGGAACAAGCATTTTCCACAAGGGTGTTACCTTATTTCAGGAGATCGTTTGGCCTTGGATGCTTGGTAGGTATTAGATAAATACACTGTTAGGAGTTCTTAGAAGCATGCATAGCATTACAAGGAAATCACTGTAGGAACCAGCTAATATATATACAAAAGCTAAAATATCACCAAGACTTCTTAAGCCATGGCTTGACCTTTGGAGAAGTCTTTGACTTTTCCAAGTAGTAGCTTTTGTGATAGTAGCGAATTCCATTATGTTTTCCTATGGCTTGCAGCATTTTATTTTAAAAACTTGTTCATAAAAACAAAAACTCCAACTTATACATGAGCCTAGGGACTATACCAGATCAGAATAACCAATGCCACTATTTTCTCACTCCACATCTTGTCCATTGTCTCACTCTACATCATTTCTACTGGGTCTTCAGGTCAGCAGTACTCTTGGACGGCAATGCCTTCTCTGGGATCCTTCCTAAAAGACCTTCTGAGGCTCTCTGGAGGATTTATCTTTTTGTCTGTAGATCAGACTGGCCTTGAACTCAGAGATCTTCTTGCCTCTGCCTCCTGAGTGCTGGAATTAAGGTGTGTGCCACCACTGCCTGGCCGAGGATGTATCATTTTTAAAACTATGACCACTTTTCTTTTTTCTTTATTTTCCTATAGCTTTGCTTGTAAGCACCACAAATAGTCCTCATTATTGATGAAACCTTTCAGTTTTGTTATCTAGGTTTTTAAGTTCTTGTTTTGTTTTGTTTTGCTCTTAAACTTTTTAAGGAACTTGTTAAGGCCCACAAAAGCCTCTGCTAAACTGTTCATTATTCATTGTCTGGTGGCTCTTTTTTGTCTGCAATTTTCTTTCCTCTTCATCCATGCTTTCACTAGGTATGTTACAACTCCACTATAATCTGATGGATCACCAAAATATATGTAGCACGAATCTTAATTGGTCTTATAATAAAAACCCAGAGCCAGATATTGGGGTAAATGCTGAAAGATCAGAGGAAACAAGCCACAGCCACTTCTCTTCTCACCAGCTCCTCAGCCAAAAGGGGAAGATCCTGTCTCCATGAATCCTCAGACTAAACGCCCCTGAGTCCTGTCTACACCCGCCTTATATTCCTTTCTCCAAGCCATATCACTTCCTGTCTTAGTCTTCCTAGTGCTAGGATTAAAGGCATGTGACTCCTAAATATTGGGATTAAAGGTGTGAGCCATCACCACCTGGCTCTGTTTCTCTTTTAGACTGGATTAATCTTGTGTAGTCCAGGGTGGCCCTGAACTCAAGAGATCCGTCTGCCTCTACCTCCTGAGTGCTAGGATTAAAGGTATGTGTCACCACTACCTGGTCTTTATGGCTAACTCTGTGGGTGGCTCTGCCCTCTGATCTTCAGACAAGCTTTATTTATTAGAGCATATACAAAATATCACCATGTATATATGGTTTGTCATTCATTTTCCAAACCGTTTTCTTTTCTTAATTTGTATTGATCTATCTACAGGTTTGCTAATTGTTTTCTTCACTAGTTCAGATCTGCTACTGAACCTCTCTAGTGAATTTTTTATTTCCCTTATCTCCAGAATTACTATTTGGTTAGTAATTTCTATCTTTTTATTGATATTATCTATTTAATGTAATGCTTTTGTATTTCACTTACTTTTATAATCATAGTTTCCTTTAGTTCTTTGAACACATTTTTTAAAAATTTTATGTGCATTGGTGTTTTGCCATGGGTGTTGAGTCCCCTGGAACTGGAGTTACAGACAGTTGTGAGCTGTCGAGTGGGTGCTGGGAACTGAACCCGGGTCCTCTGGAAGAGCAAGCAGTCAGTGCTCTTAACCACTGAGCCATTTCTCCAGCCCCCCTTGAGCGTATTTATAATGAGCATCTCAAAGTCTACATTTTATGTGACTTCTGGTCACTTTGACACCTTGACAGTTCAGGTCATAGTTTCTTTGTATGTTCCACAGCTTTCTGTTTGAAATCTGACCTTTTAGATAAAGTAGGAACTCAAGTTCTGGTCTTTTCCCTACTCCTTAGGGCTGATTATTGCTGTTTATTTGTTTAATGACTGGCTAGATTATTACAATTAAATTGGCTTTTCATTTGCAGTACTGTCTCTGATGTTGCTACTCAGGAATTCTGCCTTGGGTTTGTCCATGGTCATACTGGTGAGGGCAGTAGGCTGTTCTGTTGTTGTTAGTGGTAGTGGTTTTGTTTGTTTGCTTGTTTGTTCTGAGATGTAGTCTCATTATGTACCATTGGCTGGCCTGGAACTTTCTATGAAAACCAGGCTGCTTTCAAATTCAGAAATCCACCTGTCTCTGCCTCTCAAGCACTGGGATTCAAAGGTGTGCTGGGATAGGAGCAATTTAACATGACTTTCCTGTCTCTTTACAAGATCACACTCAGGATTTAAATTTACTCAGCTAATTGCTAGTGATTGATTTATTGTTTCAACAGTGCCCCCCACCCCTGCCTCAATTACAGGTTGTTAGTCTAACTAATTCAGTCATGTTTGAACTCATTTGAAGAGGTGTTTCTGGGGTTTTATGTTTGAAAATTGCTCTGACCCTGAAAAAACAAACAAACAAAACAACAACAACAACAAAAAAAAAACCTGTTTCCTGATTCTTCTCCAAGAAAGAATCCTCTTACAGTGTCTTCTACCTGTGTCTCCAGTTAGCCAACCAATCTCTTTCAGCTGTTGTTTAGCTTCCTTTAAAAACAGTCTCTGATTCACAGCCTTGGGGCTAGGGGTAAGGACAATTCCATGCTTCTCTGAGTAGCAGTGATGCTTCAGAAGTTATATTGGTTTAGTATTTCTCATCACTGTGGCAAAGTTTTGAATGGAGACAACTTTTAAGGGAGGTGAGGTTTATTTTGGCTTGAAGTGTCCAGGGATGTAGTCTGTGATGGCACAGGATACTCTGCAACTCCTCACATCGTGATGGATCAAGAAGCAGAAAGACTTGGAAGGAAGGCCAGGCTATAACTCTCAGTAACCCATTCCTAGTGACTCAACTCCCAGTGCTAGTCAGACCCCAGAACCTCCTAAAACAAGACCACCAGCTGGGGACCAGCTGTTCAAACACAGGAGCCTGTGTGGGCATTTCACATTTAAACCAGAACAGTGCTAGGTGAAGTGGAGACAGTAGACTCAGTTCTTCCCTACTTGCCTCTCGTATCATGGATGCACTCACTGCCTTACAGGCCAGAGCAAAGGAGGGGCTGCAGAGTTTCAGTGATGCTATATACAAAGCTCATCCATGGGGATTGGACAAAAGGAGGTAGATGCCTCTATATGACTGTACTCTCTTGGAACTTATGACCGGCAGTACGTATTTGAGAACAAGATAAATGTTGATGTCCACTGGGTATGATGATAGCCCTCAGGGTTAGAGTTTAGAGAGAGCCTTGTGTTCTTGGTTGCACTAATCTGTGATGGGATAGAGCAGGATAGTCTCATTGAACTGAGAGGGTGGGGGAAATGGTCTTGGTTCAAATACCTTAGATTGTTGTTACTATTCTTAGCAATTTCTAGTAGCTGTTCTTGAATAAAAGCCTCTTCATTTATTGTATGCACTCAGGATACTTCAAGAGACGTTATTCTTAATTATATAGGGTCTCTCTATGGAGCCTAAACTGGCATCAAATATGTGATTCTCTTGCCTCAGCCTCTGAGGGCTAGGATTACATGCATGTGCCTCCAAGTATGACTGAGACTTTGATGTCTGAAAAACAGTGTTCTCAGCTTTGCTGGAGCAGTCCATGGAGCTCCTTACGTGGATACTCAAGAAGCTGACCTCTTAAACAATGTTTTGCAAAAGAAAACTGTAGAAACAGAAAATTGACTAGAAAGCTGGTTCTGAGGCTTAAGAATAAAGGGGTTGGTTAATTGAAATGACTTGGGTTGTTAATATGTATGCATTTATCAAAATTCACAGAGAGTTTTTATTTTATGCAGACCTCAATAAGATAAATGAAAAGAAAGCTACTATCAGTATGGTCACAGATTTAAAGAAAAACATGAGCATAATGAGGAAAGAAAATGTGGAAAGTGCTTGTTTTTAAGGAGAGAAGCACAAAATGAACCATAGATCTGAAAAATACCATATCTGCCACATCACTGGATAGGTTTAGCAGATAGAGGCCATTATAGTTCACTGAATTTGAATTGTACAGCAAGAGAAATTTAGTTGACATATATTGAAGAAAACGAAAGAAAAGCCCAAAGTAATCGTGTCTTAGTGCTTTGTGAGACACAGGCATTTTTAAACATGTACTTACTACATGATGTAACAATTTTCACTCCTGGTACTTAAGCAAAGGAATGAAAACATAATCACGTAAAGGCTTGTATGTGCACATTCATTAAAGTTTATTTATAATAACTTCAAACTGGAATCAACCCAAATGTCATTAGTACATTAAAGAATAAGCAAATTCTGATGTCTTTGGAAAATGAATTATAACTTGCAATAAAAAGAAACAACTGATACAGGCAAATATGAGTATGAATTTTATAAGTTAGAATAAAGTCAAACAAAAGAACATATTTGTATAATTTAAAAGAAGTAAACTATGACTAGCCAAGTGGTGCACCCATTTAGTCCCAGAATTCGGGAGGCAGAGAGTTCAAGACAAGCCTGGTCCAAATAATGAGTTCTAGGATGAGCCAAGGCTATATAGTGAGGCCGTGTTTAAAACATATAAAACAAACTAATTTATAATGAGAGGAAACAAATTTGTGTTTGTCTGGGCTGAGTGACATAAGGGTACATTTTTAGGATGGTGAATGGTCTATATCTTCATTGTAGCTATGATTATCATTTATCAAAACATAAAAAGATATACACTTAAAATAGATGCATTTTACTGTGCATTTCATTGTGTTTTTCCTCATGGCCACTGAATTTATTTTGAGAAAGGGTATCACTGTGTAGCTCTGGCTGGTCTGGAGCTCTCTGTGTACACTAGATTGGCCGTGAACTCACAGAGATCCACTTGCCTGCAGTTGAATGTTAAAAGGGAGTGATTCATCGTATTTTTTTATTTTAAAAAACTGATTTATTGTTTATGTGTATGTCTTGAGAGCATATGCATATGTGGTGCCTTCAGAGGCAGGAAGAGGCTATCTGAACCTCTGGAGCTGGAGTAACAAGCAGTTGTAAGCCAACTGACATGGGTGCTGGGAACTGAACCTGTCCTCTGGAAAAGCAACAAAGGATCTAAACCCCTAATTCATAGTATTATGATTAAAGTTCTATTTATAATTGTTCTAAGTTAAGAATAACCTGAGTGTCCTCCCTCAGGGAAGGATTGGTTCAATAAATTTTGCTAGAGCAATAAAATAATGGCTTCTGTCTATTGACGTTTGTATTTGCACATCGGATGAACTGTTGCTTGTGGCTACTGTGTTAGACAGTATGCAGATAAAAACTCCCATCTTCATAGAAAGTTCTGGTACACAATGCTGGGCAAATTCTCCCTTAGCTAGTCACAAATATCAGTTTCATCTTTGTTCAGCATGTAGGGTTTTTCTACCTGGTGCTGCTCTCATCCTGAAACCATCCTTTACCAGCTTACAGGGAATTCTTCGCCAGTATTGGGTAGCTTGTTTCCTGTTCTTGGTTTTGTCCACTTTTTAGTGGAGCATATTTTCTCATTACCTCCCTAAAGATAACTGAAGGGGAAGTATATTTTTGATATTTTTACATGTCTTAAAATATCATTATTTTGTCCTGTGTTTGATTGAGAGGTAGGTTGGAAATAAAAATCTAGCATGATAATTATTTTGTCACGGTAGATTTTTGGGGACATTGTTTCTCTGTCTTCTAGATTTCAGTATTGTTGCTTCTTGAGAAGTTTCAGACCCTTCTGATTCTGAGTCTTTGTTCGTTGTTCCTGTCTGGAAGCTTTGTTCCTCAAGGTTTTGAAATTTCAGAGCAGCTTCTCTTGATGTAAGGCTATTTTTGTACATTATTTATCCTGGATACATAGTGACCCATTTCAGTCTGTTAAGTCAGGCTCTTCCTCAGTTCTTGGAAAGTTCTTTGGTTTATTTCCTTAAGGAGAATAATATCCCTTCAAATTCATTTCCTTTTCCTTCTTTGTGTGACCCCAGATAGATATCGGACCTTTTGTGTAGGTGCTCTATTTGTTTAAAAAAATTGTGATCAATTTTCCGTGCTTGTACTTTTGTCTTGTTCTGGGGACAATGCAACCTTCAACACACTCCTAATTATCTATTGACTCTTTTTCTTTTGTGTGGTTGTATTTTCATTCCCAAGGCCTTTGTTGTTGTTTTTCTCTGAACATAGCTTTCTCATGGCATCCTGTTCTTGTTTGTGGTTATATATTTATCACTTACCTTTGAAAAATATTAATTACCTGTATATAGATTTGGGGTTTTTCAGGGGTGTGTGTGTGTGTGTGTGTGTGTGTGTGTGTGTGTGTGTGTGTAGACACCAAGGGGTAGAGTGCCCCCATTTCTGTGTGTATGTGTGTATATGCATGCATGTGTGTTGCCTGTGGGGGTGCCTATGAAGGCTAGAAGAGGGCAATGCCCTTGGAACTGGAATTAGAGGCACTTGAAGTAGGTTCTAGGAACAGAACTCAGGGCCCCTGGAAGGGTAACCCGTGCTCTTAACTGTTGAACCATCTCTCCAGCCCAGGTATTGTCTTCTTATGCTTTCTGTTCTTTTAAGTTTTTGCCTTCAGAATTTATCACTCTCATTCTAGTGAAGTTTTTTTGGGTTTTTGTTGTTGTTGTTATTGTTGTTGTTTGTTTGTTTTTCAAGACAGAGTTTTTCTGTGTTGCCCTGGATGTCCTAGAACTAGCTCTGTAGACTAGGCTGGTCTCGAACTCACAGAGATTTGCATACCTCTGCCTTCAGAATGCTGAGAGTGTGCCACCACTGCCTGGCTCTGGCGAGGTTTATAAAGGAAATGTCAATTTACCATTTCTGTCCAGAAGATAGTAAATACATTTCTAAAAAATACTTCAAGAAATAGGTAGAAGATGTAGTAGTAAAAGATTTTTAACATTTTAATCTGAAGAATGAATGAATAAATAAATATGTAAATATGTTTATACAGGATTTGAGAGTTCCAAAGATGACATAAAAACATAAAAAATACTTCAAAATACTCTAAAAATACTAATGTATTTAGAGAATATGTCTGAATGCCTGAAGAAAAAAATAGTAATACATTGTGTTTTATTTGGAAATAACTATATCAGCTTGGTAGAAGGCCACTGGACATCATAAACTTATATTATCTTAAAAAAAAAACCCAAAAAACTTTGACCTAAAAAAATTTATCTCTCCTACGGAATTTTTCAAGAGCTTGTCAGAACAACTCTAAGCTCAATTTTGGGAAAAAAAAATTTGTAAAAATAATTTCCTATTGATTTGTAAGAACAGAGAGGTCAAATTCCTCCACTTGCTTATGTATCATAAACCTGAAATTGTTCACAAGTTAGACTTTGAAATTCTCAGAGAAGAGGAAAGTAAGGGAAATTTGAAGGCGTGGGTCTAACATTCAGTAGGGAGAACAAGAACTGTTAACCTTCAGTTGATCCTGGTTACCCATATTCTAGTGGTTGTCCTGTTTCTCTCCTTTCCCTACAGATTCCTCTGAAGATGCCCCTCCTACCAGTTCCTCCATCAGACAGTGGGCCTCTTCCTGTGTCGTCGTCACTTTGCAACCATTCTCTTCAAACTAAAACAATCTTCTAATGAAATGGTCTGTGGTCTTTGCTCCTATTCCGTTCTTCTGGATCTACTACTGTATGGTGTTGATTACGTTCTTCTTGAAACATCCCTTCTTCTTTCTGGTATTATATTCTTCTTGTTCCTTTCCATTTGTCTGACCTGCCATCCATTTCTCTCTTTTGCTTCTGTTCCTCTCCCACGTCTAATTGTAGGCATCTGAGCGAGTGCCTGATTTCCCAGATTGAATGGGTCACTTTGTCCCATTTCTGCATCTTTAAACTGCTATCCAGCATTTCTCTCCTTAGATTCCACTATCATGTCAACTTCAGTACACCCATCCCCTTCCACACCCAGAACACATTTCCCTACCCAATGTCCCTGCCTCTCCGTATCTCCTTTATCTCAGTGTTTCAGATTCCCCCGCAAGCCTTCCCTTTCCGGTGTGATCTGACTGACAAAAACATGAGTCCAGACCTTCATCTGCTCCCGTGTGAATTGTCGCTTTTGTCTCCAGACTCTCTACAGCTTCCTCTCCACCACAGAACATCACCATCTAACCTGCTTTAACTTCCCTACAACTTTCATCATACCACTTCCCTGATCAACAAGATCTCAGGACTCCCATGTCCTATTACATCAAGTCTAAACACCTCTACCCAGCTTGCAGGCTGTTCCGAATCTGCTTCCACCCTACCTGTTTTCTTTCTCACAGTTGCTCAATATGTTCTCCTTCCTGGAGTTAGGTTAGTTTCTTACTGCCATGAGAAAATAATCAAGTCCATTTGTGCTTCCCTGTTTTAACAAATGTATTTTATCTTGTCCAAAATGCCTTTTTTTTTTTTTCAGAGCTGAGGACCAAACCTAGGGCCTTGCACTTGCTAGGCAAGCACTCTACCACTGAGCTAAATCCCCAACCCCCAAAATGCCTTTTTTTAAACCACATATACAAACTATTTCCATCTTGCATGATGATTGCCGAAGTTCTTCTTGTATCTGTTTCTCTGCTTTCTGTTGTTTTTAACTAATTTTAATTGAACTTTTTTCTCCACAGCTCCATTGTCTAATCCACAGTTCTTTTCATTTTCCCATCATTTTATTCACTTCTTGTCCTAGTTTCTTTTCTCTTGCTGTGATAAAATACCTTGACAGAAAACAGCTGGGGGAGAAACCAATTACAGGTCACAGTCTGTCATTGTGGGGAAGTCACTGGAGCAGGAGCTTGAAACAGCATCACACCCACAGTCTTGAGCAGAGAGAAAATGAATGCACATCATGTTCCCTTGCTTTGTGCTCAACTTGATTTCCCTACTCTCAACAGAATTCAGACCTGCCTAGGAAATAAGGCTACCCACAGTGGACTGGACCTTCCCATATCAGTTAACTTAATTAACGTGCACACTGCCCAATTCAATGTTGACAGTCCCTGAGACTGTCTTCCCAGGTGATTCTAGGTTCTATCAAGTTGACAATTAAAGCGGACCATCACACTTCTTCAGTCTTTTCCTTTTCAATAAACAATACCGTCTTTCGTCCAGTTGCTTCAATCAAAAGCCTGGGAGCCATCCTTGGTCCTTCTCATAAGCCGCATCTAGTTCACTAGGAAATCCACTGAGCTTTCCAAAGTTCAAGATATATTTGAAATCAAACCAATTCTAACTACTACCACTCAAATAGAACATAGCACCTCTGCAGTGATCTCTCTACCTTTATTTTTGTCCTCATCCAGAATTGTCTTTTAAAGTTGTCTATGGTCTTAAAAGCCATTTCTGATAGGCTCCAGTCCAAACTGCGACTTTACATCCTTTCAATTTCTTCTCATTCTTTTGTCTCCAGTTTGTCTGGCATTGTGTTTGTTTGTTGGTTTGTTTTAGTTTTTGTTTTCTGAGATAGGGTTTCTCTGTGTAGCCCTGGCCGTCTTAAAACTCACTCTGTAGACCATGCCGGCCTTGAATTCACAGAGATCCACCTGCCTCTACCTCACAAGTGCTGGGATTAAAGGTGTGCACCACAACCGCCTAGCTTCTATGGATAACTAGTGTCTAGCTCTGCCCTTTGATCTCCAGGCAAGCTTTATTTGTCAGAACACAAACAAAATACCACAAAACAGGAATAACCTAAGACCATCAGAAAAGACAGGTATATCGCCGGGCGGTGGTGGCGCACGCCTTTAATCCCAGCACTCGGGAGGCAGAGCCAGGCGGATCTCTGTGAGTTCGAGGCCAGCCTGGACTACCAAGTGAGTTCCAGGAAAGGCGCAAAGCTACACAGAGAAACCCTGTCTCGAAAAACCAAAAAAAAAAAAAAAAAAAAAAAGAAAAGACAGGTATTTACATTACAGTTCATAACAGTAGCAATATTACAGTTATGAAGTAGCAACAAAAATAATTTTATGGTTGGGGGTCACCACAACATGAGGAACTCTATTAAAGGGTCACAGCACTAGGAAGGTTGAGAACCACTGCCCTAAATGCTGTGGAAGTGCTGTTTTGGCTACACCTTTCTCCTTTATGGAATCAGCATTCCCCACATGTATCCTCTGGAGCCCCGAAGAAGGAAAACTGGCTCTGATTTTTCTCCAACCAGGTGGCTCATATTAGCTGGGCAGTCCCTTATGAGGGCCTTAAAGATTGCTTGGTGGGTATTTGAGCACATTCTACAAAACTGCTGATGACCTCATGAGCCAAAGAAACCAGGTCTCACATTGTGGACTAAGCCTAAATATTATAACTTTATATTTATGTAGAGTCTGTTTTCCGAGGAACTCCAACCTCTTTACAGACGTTATGTCATTAATCCTCAAAGCATCCCTGTTTGCTGCATGGCAAATATGAGTCTCTTTCCTTTTTTGTTTTTCTGTGTGGAAACTTGCAAGTCAGTTATGGAACCCAGATCTCCAATTCTTACTCTATATCCTATACCATGAAAAGGGCCAGAGGACTAGCTTTTTACAATGTTCCTTGCTTCTTAGTGGGATTGAAAAGGATGTCTCAGTTTGTATGCTGTCTAGTATTCAGTGTCTCCAGTTTCAGTTTTCCTCTTAGAATATTCTTCATTACGGGTTCCGCATGTTCAAGCATGCGCAGTTTACCGCCACTGTTGTATCTATGGGAAGAGTAGCAGTTTGCAGCTGGGATTTGAAGTGAGAGACTTCATAATAGGACATGGACTTCCACTTGCCACTCAGTGATCCCTTACACTTTTCATACCCCCAAATAAAGTTGACTTTAAGTCACCATACCAACTCAGAACGTATTTCATTTAATAGTCATCTCATGTTCAACAAAATCAGATAATGTTCAGCTATATGCAACTAGTCTGTATTGAGTGTTCAACATATACCAACCTTTGTGTCAAACATAAGATCTTATTTTACATATATAATATTGCTTGAGAACTTTTTAAGTCTTACATGTGTGAAAATACCCACCTAGAGTCGAGCAGCAGGAGTGGTGCATACCTTTAATCCCTGCACTCAGAAGACAGAGGCAGGTAGAGTTTGAGGCCAGCCTGGCCTATAGGGCGAGTTCCAGACAACCAGGGCTACACAGAGAAACCTTGTCAACAAAGACAAAAACAAAAAACAAGCAAAAAACCTCACCGAGAGTAAAGCAATCAAAACTGAGGGCCATTGAGATGGCTCAGCAGGTGAGGGCGTGCTACCAAGTTCCCTGGAGCCCACTTGGTGGAAGAGTAGAACTGACTCCTGTAAGTCATCCTCTGACCTCCACCTATACAGCGTGCAGACACACTGACAGACACAGACACACACAGACACAGACACACACCACATTTTTAAAAGAGGTGCTGGTAGCAGTATCTCCCTTCAAAGAACTCCCTCAGTTAACTTTTCATTACCTTAGTGGAAATCCCAAGGGTAACTTTTCACAAAAATTTGAGTAAATTATAAAAATTGCCAGGAGTCAGCTCTATACCCACAAAGTGCAAACTCAAAAGGTCAGTTGCAGTGCAATTAGTGGGAAGTATGGAGAAGAGACTCTAAGGCTTAAGTGTTTCTTCATATCATTTGGATAGATGACTTCTGAGCAGGATTATTAGAACTCAGAATTGTCAACTATAGTGGCAAAAAAATCCATTTTTCATCCCATTTTAAAACTCTGTTGTATGGCCTAATGTCACATTCTTTGCCGGTTTGGTAGATGTTGGTACTTGGCTGAATTTGGCCATGGCAGCGGATTGAGAGATATTAGGTAAAAATGAGAGAAGCTCTTCTAAAAGAAGGTGGAAACTTTCCAGTCTGAATCAGTAAATCCCAAAAGCCTCAGAGTCAAAATGTCACATGCCCTGCAACAATGCTGTTCCACTCAGCTCTCCAGCTCTGCTCCATGTGAAATGGCCCTGCATCGAAATTGTGTTTAACTGGAAACTGAGCGGCCCAGCCACATCATGGAAACTCTTTATAGGCTGGAAAACGTATGTCATTCTTTAGGTGTATAATGTAGCTGTGTTCAGAAGCATTGCTGCATTACAGTGAACGTTCAACAGACTTGGGTTTTAAAGAACTTTTCAAAATATTGCAAACAGTGTTTCTTGTTATAGGAAATACTAGCCAAAGGGATGTTCTTTGTATGCCAAATAAGAACTTAGTGATGGGATTAGAAAGTGTTTGCTAAAAACTGGTGTTTGGGGCCAGGAGTGTGGCTCAGTGGTAGAGTGCTTGTCTACCATGTGTAAGGCCCTGGGTTTGATTCTCAAAAGTGCAAACAGCAGCAGCAGCAGCAGCAGCAGCAGCAGCAGCAGCAGCAGCAGCAGCAGGAAAACAACTCTTATTTTTGCTCCAGCAGGAGTCCATGCACACAGTGATGATGCAGCTTGCACATGTTAAGGGATACCTAAAACACAGAAACGTAACTGGGTATCTCTTGAGTTGAACAAGGTCTGGCAGCCCTAATTTTAACTTGACAGTAAATCTTTTGAAAATTCTCTAACATGCAGCTGAAGACCAGTTGTAACTGCAGTGGGTCTTTTATTATTATTTCTACATTTGTGTGTTTGAAATTTTCTTCAACTTTCCCCTTCCATGGTGGTTCCAAAAGACTTCCTTCCCAGTCTTTGCACACTGCTCTGGCATAGTCTCAGTTCAGTTTTCACGAGTCAGGGAAAACTTGTGCACTCTGAGGAGAAGCTTGTCAGACATGTTGAGCCAGCTCCAGGCTAATTTAAAGTCCTTGCCTCCATTCCTTGTCCTTCTGCATTCCTAAAGCATACTGCTTGTACTGGTTTTTAGCCCTTCATTTTATTTGTGTTAGATGTTGGTTAGTTTGTGGCTTCTGTGTCTTATAACTTACTACCTCGAAGTGCTCTAGTGCCAACTCTTGCCCGCTTGCTGCCACCATGCCCTGCTTACCACCACAGCACTTACTAGGAAGTCTGATTTATCTGCCTGTCTGACCCTCCTTTACCCTCCCTTTCATCTGCTTTAGTTAGGAGGAATCGTGCGGTTGCTAGATGGGGAAGTAACTAGAGGCAGTGAAAATGAACCTCCCTAGCTCAGGGACCGAGAGTGGCCTGGCGGCGTCTCACTATAATGAGGTCTGATGGAGTTTTACATTAACATTTTGGAAAGAATAACATGAATTTTATAGCAATTTCAGTTTTTATTTGTGCAGATGAGTTTAAATGAGAACAGGTACTTTCTGTAAAGACTCAAGAAAATGAAAATTTCAAGACAGGATGGTCTCTTATATCGAAAATTGGGTAACTTCAAGATTTCAAGATACAGCCCCATTGTAGACTTTTTCTAATTAGCTTTTGTGTTGCATGCTACATGAATGTACTAGCCATTGAAATAGATAAATAATAGAAAAATGTAGGAAATTATGTAGACCCCAACTAAATTAATGGCAGAAAATTCATTGATTATATAGGAAGTGATTTAAATATATTAATAAATTTGATCAAGAAAAAAGTATAATTGTTTTAATTTGATATTAGGAACTTCTTCTCTTTTAAGTTTTTTTCCCAGTGTTTTTTCCAATTTGGGGATGTATGTGGTTTTTGTTTTGTTTTTGAGACAGGATCTCACTATGTAGCCCAGCTAGCCTGGAACTGGCCTGGAAGTCTTAGAGATTTGCCTGTCTCTGCCTCCTGAGTGCTGGGATTAAAGAAATAGACCACCACACCCAGCTCTTTTTTTTTTTTTTTAAAGATAGATTCTCACTGTGTATCCCAGTCTTGCCTGGAACTCAGGATCGTCCTGCCTTGGCTTTCTGAGAGCTGGAATCACAGGGTGAGCTACCTTGATTGGCTTTCATTTTGTGTCAGAAACTTTGATATGAATGTTGAATGTGGGCTCTGAAGAGATGGCTCAGCGGTTCAGAGCACTGGCTGCTGTTGCAGAGGACCTGGGTTCAGTTTCCAGCACAACTATCTGAAATTTTAGTTCCAGGAGATCCAGTGCCCTCTTTTGGCCTGCATGGGTACTAGTGCACATATAGGCGGGCAGGCAGAACACTCATACACATAAAATAAAAATAAATAAATCCTTTTTTAAAAAAATTAAGTTTAGGACTAGTGATATGACTTGGCAGGTAAAGGTGCTTGCTACCAAGGCTGACAACCTGAATTCGATCCCTGAGACCCACATAATACAAGGAGAGAATCTACTCTTGTGTGTTGTCCACTGACCTCCACCAGAGCACTTCGACATGCCCCCTCCCACCAATCAATAAATATAATTTAATATGTCTAAAAAGAGTATTGTTTAGGTGCCTGTTCTCTTTCAGCACTTGTCTTCAGTCTCTCTCTTCCTCTTTGAGATGGGGTCTTGATATGAAGTACTGGCTGTCCTGAAACTCACTGTGAACTGGTTGGCCTCAAACTCATAGTCATTCGCTACCTTTGTCTCCTGAGTACCAGGGTCAAAGGTGTATGCTGCCACCCAACCCTCCTCTCTTGTTAGAAGAGTCAGCACATGAATGTCAGATGTGATACATCTAATAACGTCATCATATCATTCATTGCCTGAAGGTTTCTTCTATTCATGCCACAATCCAAACTTTTTCTTTTTTATAACTACTTAAGAATGCATGAGCTTATATGCTTTGTGTGTCCATCTTTACCACCAGAACGCAAAATGAATTACTAAGGTATTTAAAAGTTGGGAAATAACTTTTTTTTGTTTTGTTTTGTTTTTCAAGACAGGGTTTCTCTGTGAAGCCCTGGCTGTCCTGGAACTCTTTCTGTAGACCAGGCTGGCCTCGAACTCATAAAGATCCATCTTCCACCTGCCTGCCTCTGCCTCTCGAGTGCAGAAATTAAAGATGTTTGCCACCACTGCCCAGTGAAATAACTGACTTTTATTGAAAAGAATAAATTATGATTTTTAAAAGTAAGCCAAATAGCCAGGCATCGCAGCACTTGGGAGGCAGTACCCGTGGAGGCCAGAAGAAGGGATCAGATCCCCCAGGAGTTACAGATGGTCGTGAACCACTTGGACTCGAACATAGGGACCTCTGGAAGAACAGCCTAGTGGCTCTTAACCACTGAGCCATTGCTCTAGCCCTAGGCTTGAATATATTCTTTTTTTAAAAATAATTTATTTGTATTTTATGTGCATTGGTGTTTTTGCCTGCATGTATGTCTGTGTGAGGGTGTCAGATATTGGAGTTATAGACAGTTGTGAGCTGCCATGTGGGTGCTGGGAACTGAACCCAGGTCCTCTGGAAGAGCAGTCAGTGCTCTTAACCGCTGAGCCATATCTTCAGCCCCCTTGAATATATTCTTATAGACAATCCCAAAACTGTCATGGATAGTCCTTACATTTCCCTTTTATTTAACACACACACACACACACACACACACACACACACACCCCACTAGTGATCACTTGAAATATAGCTAGTCTTGGACCTTGGAGAGTGGTTCACTCAGGAAGGTACTTGCTGTACAGACATTAGAGTCTAAGTTCAGATCCCCAGTATCCATGTGAAAATTCTCCAGCTAGTCTTGCTGCATTAGTGAGCTCCAACTTTAATGAGAGATGCTGTCTCAAAAAGTGTAGAGATCATTAGAGAGAGACACCTAAATTCAACCTCAAGACTACACACACACTCATACACTCATACACCCTTCCACACACATGTACACATCCATACACACACCCATACACATGTGGCTAGTTTTTAGTTGGGATGTTTTATGTATGAAATATACACTGGATTTTGAAAACATACTATAAAGAAGGAGTGTAAGATATCTCAATTTTTATTTTGGTCACATGTTGGAACAATAGTGTTTTGATATATTGAATTAAATAAAATATTATTGGGCTGGGAATGTAGCTCAGTGGTAGAGTGCATATTTATCATGTGCGAGGCACTAAACTCTAGCCCTAGAAACAGTGTGTGTGTGTGTGTGTGTGTGTGTGTGTGTGTGTGTGTGCATGTATGAGCATCTGTTTTTATTTTTTAATATGGCAGAAATCTGAAATTATATATGTGGCTTTTAATTACATCTTACATTCTCTTTCTGTTGGGTGGTAATCTATGTATAGACACATATAAAAATATACATGGTAATATATTTAACTTTTTTTAGGGGGGAGTTTCAAGACAAGGTTTCTCTGTGTAGTTTTGGTGCCTTTCCTGGATCTCACTCTGTAGACCAGGCTGGCCTCGAACTCACAAAGATCCGCCTGCCTCTCCCTCCTGAGTGCTGGGATTAAAGGCGTATGCCACCACTGCCCAGCATATATATTTAATTTTTTAACATAAAATTAGACAGTAATGTCTTTTTCTGAAATGGGAATTTTTCCCTGATAGCATACTTAGATGAACTTCATTCCTTTTAACTACAACATGGTATTCTTATATTTCTGCTATTGAGTACATATTTAAATTTCACTTTTCTGGATTGGCAGGATTTCTCAGTGGGTAAAGATACTTGCTGCACAAGCCTGACAACCTGAGTTTGGTCCTGGAATACATGTAAAGGTAGAGGAGAGAATGGACTCCACAAAGGTGTCCTTCTGCCTCCACATGCATGCCATGGCAAGCCTATATCCACATCATACACCCAGAGTTCATTAAAATAAAATTAATACATTAAATGAAAAGTTTTAATTTAAAAATTATGTTTCCATAAGAACATTGCTTTGGGGATGTTTTTGAACTTTTTTTTTTAAAAAGATCTATTTATTTATTATGTATACAGTGTTCTGCCTGCATATATGCTTGCAGATCAGAAGAGGGCACCAGACCTCATTACAGATGGTTGTGAGCCACCATGTGGTTGCTGGGAATTGAACTCAGGACCTCTGGAAGGACAGCCAGTGCTCTTAACCTCTGAGCCATCTCCCCAGGCCCCGATGTTTTTGAACTTGACTGTGAAGGTATGGAATCATTTCTCTAAAACTGGCCCCTAGTAGTTTCTGTAGCTGGTACAGACTGTCTTGTTCACACTCCTCTACTGCAAGAAATATATTTTCTTTATGGTCCTGTCTTTAAAAACACATCATGAGCATTTGTTGTTGTTTGTTTGGGTTGAGGATAGTCAAATAGCCAATCTATTAAATTGCAGCTATAACCCCCATTACTAGGGATTGAGCTGAGGAATTCAGATATGCTAGGAAGGCACTGTACCACTGTGTTACATCCCCAGCCCTTTTTAAAATTTTTGAGACAGTCTCACTAAGTTACCCAAACTAGCCCCAAACTTACTCTGTTGCCCAGGCAAACTTTGAACTTGTCATCCTTAAGCCTTAGTCTTCCTAGTAGCTGGGATTACAGGCCTATGCTGTCAGACTTACTGTTATTTTAACCATTTTTATGTGTGTAGTTTAGTAGCATGAAGTATGTTCACATTATCATGTAACCATGACCACCACCCATCTTTGATGTCTTTGTTTACCAAAGACATCTATTTCCATCAAACAGTAGTTCCCGTCCTTACCATCATCCCTCAGTCCCTGGAAACCATTATTTTACTGCCAATCTCTATCGATTTTACTATCCCAGAGACCTCAGACAAGTGGAATCAAGCAATATTTGCCCATTTGTGACTGACTTACATAACACAATGTTCTAAAAGTTCATATACATAGCATATATTAGAAATGCCTTCTTTTTTAATACTACATTTTGTGTATATAACATCTTTCCATCTGTGGACATTGCCCTAGCTAGTCTTTTTTTCCCCCCATCAAAACTCAAATTTATTTATTTCTTAGAAGACAAATACTCAGAACAAAAAGGCATCTCTTTTATTGCCTCCAAATCTGTCAGTTCTATTGCCTCTGTGTCAGGAGCATGAGTGATTGGGAACTTTATTTTGCAAGTGACACAGGAGGGTTGATAAAGTTAGAGAATGTACAGCAAACCTGAAGCAAGACAGAAAATCACCAACTTCTAAAACTGCAGCTTCAGGAATCCCCTCAGAAATGGGAATGAATGAGATGGGAAGAATTCTAGCCTGAAAGATTTGAGGGCTTATTCTGTCTCTGATTGTGAATCTAGAGCAAGTCACATTACTTTTTCGGGTCTTGGCTTCTTTGTATAAATAAGAAAGAATACAGATATAGTTTGGCTTCAGGTGATAGAAACCTAATTTTAAGATCTTGAAAATGAAAAGAACTGAATTTATTATCCAACACAATAAAAATTTCTAGGAAACAATACTTAGAAAATGACTATATAGATGCTTATGTGCAAAATAGCAAGCTGTTTCTGTTCTATCTCTGTCCCCTTCTCAGCCTTAATTCTTTTTTTTTTATAATTTAATTTAATTTTACATATCAGCCACGGATTCCCTTGTTCTCCGCCCTCCCAGCCCGCCCCTGGCTAGTCTTATGTCAACTTGACACAAACTAGAATTATTTGAAAGGAGAGAATCTCAATTGAGAAAATGCCTCCATAAGATCCAGCTGTAGGCACTTTCTTTTTTTAAATAATTTATTTATATTTACTGTGCATTGGTGTTTTGCCTGAATGTCTGTGTGAGGGTGTCAGATCTTGGAGTTGGAGACAGTTGTGAGCTGCCATGTAGGTGCTGGGAACTGAACCTGGGTCCTCTGGAAAAGCAGACAGTGCTCTCAATTGCTGACCCATCTCTCCAGCCCCTTATAAGGCACTTTCTTATTAGTTATTGATGGAGGAAGGCACAGCCCATTGTGGGTGGTGCCATTCCTGGGCCGTGGTCCTGGGTTTTATAAGAAAGCAGGCTGAGTGGCTAGAGAGATAGTTCAGCAGTTAAGAGTACTGGCTGGTTTTCCAGATGACCTGAGTTCAACTCCCAGCACCCACATGACAGCTCACAACTCTAGTTCGAGAGGATCTGACACCCTCACACAGACAAGCAAGGAAAACATCAGTGCACATGAAATAAAAATAAATAAATAAATAAATAAATAAAAAATAGAAAGAAAGCAGGCTGAACATGCCATGAGGAGCCAGTGAACCAGTAAGCACTCTTCTGTGACTTTTGCAGTCAGCTCTTGCATTTAGGTTTCTGCCCTGTTGGAGTTCCTGTACTGACTTCCTTCAATGATGAACAGTGATTTAGAAGTGTAAGCCAACTAAATCCTTTCTTTCCCAGATTGCTTTTTTGCTTCGGGCATGGTATTCACCACAGCAGCAGAAACTCTGACTAGGACAGACTTGCAGATTGCTTCCACTTTGGCTATTGTGAGTTATACTATAAATGTTGGTGTGCACATATCAAATGGTAGACAAATGCTCCACTACTGAGCTATCCATTATACCCATTATAAATTTTAGAATAGCCTTTATTTTTATTTATCTAAGAAATATTACTGGGATTCTTTTTCATTCATTTGTTAGGAGGCCATGACACACATGTAGAAGTTAGAGGACAACTTTTGGAGTCACTTCTTTCCTTCCACCTTGGTGGTTCCAGGGATTGGACCAAGGTTGTCAGGTTTGGCAGCAGCTGCCTTTACCTGCTGAGCCATCTTACTCAATAATGAGCAAGCCCATTATTGGGATTTGAAAGGTGTTGCTTCAAATCTGTAGTATTGACATTGATAATATTAAGTCATATAGCCTATGAATGCGGATGTCTTTCCATTGTTCGATATATTGTTTAAGAAGTTTTTCCCACCAGGCATGGTGGTGCACAACTTTAATCCCAGTACTGGGGAGGAAGAAGAAGGAGAATCTCTATGAGCTCAGAGGCTAGCCTGATCTACAGAGTGAGTTCCGGGACAGCCAGGGCTACACAGAGAAACCCTGTCTTAGAAGAAAGAGAAGGAGAAGGAGGAAAAGTAAAGAGAAAGAGGAGAAAGAAGAGAAGAAAGGGAAAAAAACCTCAATGCTAAAGTTATTATCAAATAATAACTGAGCTGAGGATCAAACCCAGGGCCTTGTACTTGCCAAATATTCTATATTTATTTCTAATATTTTTTTTTTTGTTTTTTTTGGTTGTGGGTTTTTGGGGGTTTTTTTTTGTTGTTGTTTTTTGTTTTGTTTTGTCTTTTGAGACAGGCTTTCTCTGTTTAGCTCTGGCTGTCCTGGAACTCACTCTGTAGACCTGGCTGGCCTCGAGCTCACAGAGATCTGCCTGCCTCGGCCTCATAAATGCTGGGATTAAACGCGTGCGCCACAACCGCCCATCTTAATTTGATTTTTTTTAATATTTGACTCCTTAAGCTAGCTGAATATTTTTTTTCTAGTAGGAAGACTTTTCCCACTGTATTGATACCACTCGAACAGTCTGCTCTGCCCTGCTAAAACTGTAATGTCACATTCTTAGATACAAGTAGATGTTTTACAGTTGGTATTCTGTGTCACTCATAAATCTACTCTTGTAACATTGTTATCATGCTCTAATTCTCACTTTGTGGTTTGTTTTGGTATCTGGAAGTTGAACTCTTTCCTTTATAATTCTCCTCTTTAAATGTTTTTACGGTAATTTTCTCTTCTGTATGGCTGTTAGAATCTATGGAACAAGTTTCAACATGCACATGGTTGGAATTTTTGTCAGAATTATGTTAATGATAATTAATTTTGGGACCAATTGTTTCTACAATAACCTTGATGTCTTAAGGAAGCATTATTTATTAGTGTCTGTATCTCTGCTATCACTGTAATCCCTAGGAAGCTCTGTGTGTATGTTGTACTTGGATGGCCTCTACAGAGCAGCTCTTTGCAGAACTATAGCTTCTGGCCTTCTTCGACTTGTACCATAGCACTGCAGTCTGCCTGTGTGCTCACCAGTGTCTTCTGTGTTCATGTCCCTCCATGTCCCCTCTTTTAAGCACACACATGGTCATCTAAGCTCACCTGAATAATTAAGACTGATCTTCCCATCTCAAGATTGTTAATCACATCAGTATCTTGGTGGTGCTTCCCTTCCCCATGTAAGGGAGCATTCACATGTTGCAGGGCTTAGGACACAGACACCTCTTGGGGCCCAGTTTTTAGCCTGCCAAGGGGTGCAGTGTGGCTGGAGAGCCTTGAGGCAGCGAGAGTGATTGCAGCTGTCAGTCACAGGATGACTTGCACATGTGAGATGCCGCTTTTTAGGCGCTCTATGTGTGCCATTCCATTTACTCATTACAAGAATGCTGTGCAGGCCACTTTTGATGGCAGGGAAATGATGATGAACAGAAATTTAAGAGTCATAAGGAAAAACTGGGTTCCAAAGAAGAGCTACTGGTAATTCCATTTCATCTGTGTTTAGGTCACAGTAAACTGTGCTCAAGAAAGGGCTAATCCCAAGTAGAAGCCCAGGAGCCCTACAGAGAGTCCTGATGACCTCTCCTAAAATTTCCTACCTTCATTTCCCTCCTTTGGGTTGAAGAAGTGAATTGTAAAGAACAATGAATTTGGTATCAGGAGACCTGGATTATACTTACTAAATGTGTGACTGGACAGGCCATGTCACTCCTCTGATCTTCAGTCTCCACGTCTGTAAAAGAGGAATGTTCTAGTTTTCTTTCTGTTGCTGTAGTAAACACCATAACCAAAAGCAACTTGGAGAGAAAAGGATTTATTTCAGCTTACAGGTTACAATCCATCATCATATGAAGCCATGGCCAGAGCTGGAGGCAGGAACTGAATCAGATACCATGGAGGAATGCTGCCTACTAGCTTGCTTCCTCTGGCCTACATAACTACTTTTTTCTTTTTAGATTTATTTATTTGTACTCAATGTGTACATATGTTTTGGCCTGTATGTATGTCTGTGCATCATGTGTGTGCAGTACTCAGGGAGTTCAGAAGAGGGCATCAGATCTCCTGAAACTGAAGTTATAGTTGGTTGTGAGCCATGTGGATGCTGAGAATCAAACCCAGGTTCTCTGGAAGAGCAGCCAGTGCTCTTAACGACTGAGCCCACAACTAGTTTTCTTATATAGCCAAAGCTCACCTTCCTAGAGATGGTACTGCCCATAGGCTGGGCATTCCTACTTCAATTAGCAGTTAAGAAGATACCCTCACAGACATGCACACAGGCCAGTCTTAAGGAGATAATTTCGAAATCGAGGTTCCCTTTTCACAGGTGACTCTTCATTTGTATCAAGTTGAAAAAAACAAAAAACAGCACAAGGAATAAGGATGTGAACAAAGGGGAACACTTAGTGCAAACTGGTACAGCCACTATGGAAATCAGTGTGGAATTTCCTCAAAAAGCTACAAATGGATCTACCCCATGATTCAGCTATACCACTCTTGGGCCTACCCCCAAAAGGACTCTATATCCTATAGAGATACTAGCTCATCCATGTCTATTGCTGCTGTGTTCACAGTAACCAGGGAATGGAAAAAGGAGTGAATATGAGGAAAGATAACTAACACTAAAGACTTTTGAAACAAAGCATAAGGAAACCTACTACTGTAGTTGAAGTTTTCCTGGTCCTTCCTGGCTCCCACGACCCTGCAGCTGCTTGGACCCAAGTAAACACACAGAGGCTTATATTAATTAAAACTGCTCAGCCATTAGCTCAGGCTAACTATTGACCAGCTCTTACACTTAAATTAACTCATAATTCTTATTTATGTTTAGCCAAATGGCTTGGTACCTTTTCTCAGTTTTGCCTTCACATCTTGCTTCCTCTGTGTCTGGCTGGCGACTCCTGACTCAGCCTTCCTGTTCCCAGAATTCTCCTCTCTGCTTATCCCACCTATACTATACTTCCTGCCTGGCTACTGACCAATCAGCATTTTATTTATCAACCAAATCAGAGCAACACACATTCACAGCATACAGAATGACATTCTCATTATACTACTCACAGAGATCCACCTGCCTCTGCCTCCCGAGTGCTGGGATTAAAGGCGTGCACCACCACTGCCCGGCTCAAGTAGCTTCTTGGTTAACCGAGATGGGGCTTTGTGTCCACTTCTCCTTCTCAGTGCTGGGGTTTTACACAATGGAATTTTATTTGGCTGTTAAAAATGAAATCACAAAATTCACAGGTAGATTGAGATGAAAATCACCATTCTTACTAAGGTAACCCAGACCCAGAAAGACAAATATTGAATGACCTCTCTCATTTGTGGATGTTAGCTTTGAATCTTCAAATATGTGTGTTTCTTCTGGAATATTCACAGAGGTCAGGAAACTAGTAAGGAGACATGGGAGGCTTCTAAGGGAGAGAGAGGGTTGTTGTGCAGTTTCTAGGGGAGGGGAGATAGACTGCAATGATATAAAGGGAAATAATAGAACAGGAAAGGCTAAATATGGTGGGGGTGGGAGGACAGGGTAGAGGAAGGAATATGGGTAAAGATTAACACTAAAGACTTTTTTAAAAAATCATAAGGAAACTTACTACTGTAGATGCTTCCTAAGACATATACATACACACATATAAAAACAGTTAAAATAGAGTTACTCTATGACAGGGCAATAATGCCCCTACCAGATACCACAGGCTAACAAAAGCCCCATGCCAGAAGTAAGTTTCCTCTTTTAGAGTTGTTAAGAGTGTTCCACTTTTGTAGTTGTTGGACAGCAAGGGCCCATAGACTCCCAAAAATTACAGATTCTTGCCAGTGCTCTTGGTTACCTTCCAGAACTTGATGGTAAGGCCCTATTGCTGAAGACACCGTGTACTTGTGTCATAGATCATGGAGAAATCAAGCTGGTACTGACCTGAGATCTTCATCCGTATTGGCTAGCTTTCATTGTGCTGGAAGGTACTATACGTTCTACTGGAGGAGAAAAGTGAACATTAGGCTTACTTAGCTGTTGTGGCCTAGCAAGACATGCCCACTGGTACAATAAATGACCTGAATGTCATGGGAGTAGCCACTTTCTTCTTGGATTTAAGGCTCATTCCGCAAGATGAAATCCGTACCTGGCACCATTATGGTAGCTAAGATCTTGTAGCTAGACAGTTCACAGGCCCTAGGGGAGAACCTATCACCATTATTCTGCTAAATAGACATAGTATTAAACTAGCTCCTAAGGACTTATCTTTATACCCAAAGATTGGTGCATATTTCAGTCCTCATCAGAGAAACTTCTCCCAGTAGATGACAAAAGAAACCCACCCACTAGTTAAGAATGAGAGACTGGAATGCTCAGCACTAAATGAGACATTACATCACATCCTCTACTCCCAAGGCTCAGGGGTCATTGGAGAAGATGGAGTAGACAGATGTTTGTGGTGTTTTCAGTAAGAACGGCCCCCATAGGCTCATATATTTGAATGCTTAGTCACCAGGGACTGGAACTCTGGTAGAATTAGAAGGATTAGGAAGTGTGGCCTTGTTGGAGGAAGTGTGTCACTGGGGGTAGGCTTTGAGGTCTCAAAAGCCCAAGCCAGGCTCAGTCTTTCTCTCTCTGCTGTCTTTGGATCAGGATGTAGAACTCTCAGCTACTTCTCCAGCACCATGTCTGCCTGTGTGCTACCATGTTCTCTGCCATGATGATAATGGACTGAAACTGTCAGCAAGCCCCCAATTAAATGTTGTCTTTTATGAGTTGCCTTGATCATGTTGTCTGTTCACAGCAATAGAACAGGATGTAAGAGTCAGAGACTGTGGGTGAGTACAAGGATGTTTTCTGGGTATGACAGAACAGTTGCACGTGTGAACCCAAATCATTTGTGACAGCATGCACATATCCTGAACAAGCTGAAGCTAGACAAAATTCCAACACCGAGAGGGATGTAAACATGAAGTCTTACCTCTAAGCTATTGACAGTAGATAGCTAATGGGAGAGGAAGAGTCAGTTTTCTTTAAAGGTGTGACTCCTGGTAGATTGACCACACTCCAGTGGAGGGCCACATATTCAAGAGTATATGAGCAGCACACATTGGACTTGATGGGTTGAAAAAAAAGAAGAAGAAAGAAAGAGGACACAGATGTGCATGGGCAGGGAGAAGGAATTGGTCTGGGAGAAATGGGAACTAAGGGTAAAAATGATCAAAACACATTGTATCAAATTCCCAAACAACAATTTATTAAAACCTAATTAAGAACTCAAACAACTGATCCATAAATGGTCTAATGAACAGTTCACAAAAGATGATACACAAATGGTAAATAACCATATGGTGGTGTAAGATGTCTAGTTGGGGCATTGTCTCTCCCATTATAGGGTTATATCACTTAAATTTGTATTCTATATAGGAAGCTTCCACAGTAGTGGGCTACCATATAACTTTTCAAAAGCTTTACATTAGTTATCTCTCCTCATAGTCCCTTCTTTACCCTGCCTTCCATTCCTTCTCCGTTTAATACTAGTTTCCCATTTGTTTGTTTGTTTGGTTTGTTTTGTTTGTTTTTCCAGACAGCGTTTCTCTGTGTAGTGCTGGCTGTCCTGGAACTTGCTCTGCAAACCAGGTTGACCTCAAACTCAGAGCTCCTCCTGCCTCTGCCTCCCGAGTGCTGGGATTAAAGACATATACACCACCACCTCCCAGCCTTTATTTCTTTATAACACTATATTGTTTTCCCTTCCTTAAAAGATTCCCTCTTCTCCCTGGTCTCTTACTAGCTGCCTAAACTCTGTGATCATTCTAATTGAAACACACATATCCCAAGCTTAACAGCTAACGTACGCCTATAAGAGAAAATATGAAATAATTTGTTTTGGGGAGTCTGGGTTACTTTATTCAGGATGATTGTTTCTAGCCCCATTCACTTACCTGAAAATTTCATTTTTCTTACTAGCTGAATAATATTGCATTGTGTCAATGTACCACATTGTCATTATCTGTCATCAGTTGATGAATATGCAGACTGTTCCCAATTGTAGCTATTATGAATAGGACAACAAACAAGGATGAGCAAGTGTCGCTGCAGTAAGATGAAGAGGCCCTTGGAAATATGATCAAGAGTAGTATAGCTTGATCTTGTGGTAGATTAATTTCAACTTTTTTTTTTTTTTTTTTTTTTTTTTTTGGAGCTGAGGATTGAACCCAGGGCCTTGTGCTTGCTAGGCAAGCGCTCTACCACAGAGCTAAATCCCCAACTTTTTGATAAACCTCTACACTGATTTCCATAGTGGCTGTACCAGTGTGCACTACCACCAGCAATAAATGAGTGTTCCCCTTTCTCCACACCCTTACTACTGTTTGTTTTATTAATCTTGGTCATTCAAGTGGGGAGATGAAATCTCAAGTTAGTTTTAATTTTCATTTCCCTGATGACTAATAATGTTCAACTTTTTAATAGTGTTTTTGAGAAATTTGTGTTTTATCTGCTGAGAACTCTTTGTTTAGATCTATACCCCATTTTTAATTGGGTTATTTGTTTCTTTTTTAGTTCCTTGTACATTCTAGAGACACTAACCCTCTGTCAGATGTGTAATTGGTAAAGTTTTTTCCCTGTTCTGTAGGCTGATGCTTTGAGTGATGGTGCCCTTTGCTGTACAGAAGCATTTTTGTTTTATGAGATCCCATTGATTAATTATTGGTCTTAATACCTGTGGTATTTATGTCCTGTTCAGAAAGTCCTTCCTATACTGATGACTTCAAGCCTATTCCCCACTTTCTCTTCTATCAGATTCAGGATAGCTGATCTTAAATTGATGTCCTTAATCCATTTGGAGTTTTGTGTTTGGTGGTAGGTATAGGTCTGTTTTCATCTTTTCTACATGCAGCTATCCAGTTTGACCTGCACCATTTGCTTGAAGGTGTTGACTTTTCTTTAGTATGTGTTTTTGGGGTTCTTTGTCAAAAATCAGGTGTCCATAAGTTCTAGAATTATGCCTGGGGTTTCAGTTCTATTCCACTGATCATTGTGTCTGTTCTTATGTCAATATGCTGTTTTTATTACCACAGCTCTGTAGTGCAACTTGAAATCTGAGATGGTGATACTTCTAACAGGTCTTTGGCGATTAAGATTGTTTTAGCTATCCTGGGTGGTGGTTGTTGGTGTGTGTGTGTGTGTGTGTGTGTGTGTGTGTGTGTGTGTGTGTGTTTCCATATAAAGTTGATGATTGGGTTTTTTTTATTTCTGTAAAGAATTGTATTGGAATTTTGATGGAGATTGTGTTGGATGTGTTGATTGATTTTGGTAGGATGGCCGTTTTCACAATATTAATCCTACCGATCCATGAACATGGGAGGTCTTTCTATCTTCTGTTGCCTTCTTCAGTTTCTTTCTTCAGCATTTTAAAGTTTTTATTATACGAGTCTTTCACATACTTTGTTAGAGTTATCCCAAGGTAATTTTTTTAGGCTATTGTGGAAGATACTGTTTCCCTGATTTCTTTCTCAGTCTATTAGTCATTTGTATATAGGAAGGTATTTTTGTATTAATTTTTTATCCTGCTACTTTTGCTGAAAATGTTTATCAGCTGTAGAAGCTTCCTGATTGAGTATTTAGGACCTTTTATGTATAAAAAATCATATCATGGGGTTAGGGATTTAGCTCAGTGGTAAAATGCTTGCCTAGCAAGTGCAAGGCCCTGGGTTCGGTCCTCGGCTCAGAGGTTTAAAAAAAAAAATCACTTCATCTGCAAATAAGAATACCTTTACTTCTTCCTTTCTTTTTTGTATCCCCTTGATCTCCTTCAGTTGTCTTGTTGCTTCAGCTAAAACTTGAATAGTTATTGAATAGTTATGAAGGAAGTGGACATCTTTGTCTTGTTCCTGATTTTAGTCAAAAAATGCTTTGAGTTTCTCTTTAGGGTGATGTTGGCTGTGGGCTTGCTGTAAATTGCCTTTATTTTGTTGAAGTATGTCCTTGTATCCCTAGTTTCTTCAGAACATTTATCATAAAGGGGCGTTGGATTTTGTCAAAGGCCTTTTCTGCATCTAATAAGATGACCCTGTGGTTTTTGTCTTTCAGTCTTTTTATGTAGTGAATTACATTTATCAATTTACGTTATGTGGAAACATCCCTATATCTCTAGGATGAAACCTACTTGATCATGGTGGATGATCTTTTTGGTGTGTTCTTGAATTCAGTTTGCAACTATTATTGAGAATTTTTGCATCTGTGTTCATAAGGGATATTGGTTTATAATTTTATTTTTGGCTGGGTCTTTTCATGGTTTTAGTATGAGGGTAATAGTAGCATCATAAAACGAATTTTAAAATGGTCCTTCAGTTTCTAATTTTCAGAATAACTTGAGGAGGATTGGCATTAGTTCTTCTTTGAAGTTTGGTAGTATTCTGCACAGAATCCATCTGGCCCTGGGATTTTTGTCATTGATTACTTCTATTTCATTAGGAGAGGAGTTTTAGGTATGTTAATCATTTATTTTATTTTTATTTAACTTTCTTATATAACAAGAAATTCATTCATTTCTTTTAGGTTTTGCAATTTGATGGGATATAGATTTTTAAAGTATATCCTTATGATTCTCAGAATTTCCTGGTATCTGTTATACTGTCTGCCTTTATATCTTTTATTGTACTGATTTGATCCTCTTTCTGTGTCTTTTGGTTAATTTGGCTAAAAGTTTGTCAATCTTACTGATTTTCTCCAAGAATCAACTCTTCATTCCAATAATTATTTGTACTTTTTTGTTTTTATTTCATTGATTTCAGCCCTGAGTTTGATTATTTCTTCCCATCTATTCTTTTTGGATATTGTGTCTTCTTGTTTTTCTAGAGCTTTCAGGTGTGTCCTTAAGGTATTAGTATGAGATCTCTCCAGTTTTTTTGTGTTTGTTTGTTTTTAATGTAGGTACTTAGTGCTATGAACTTGCCTCTTAGAACTGTCTCCATTGTGTCCCATAGGCTTGGGTGTATTTTCATTTACATTCAGTTCTAAAAAGTTTTAAATTTCCTTCTTGATTTCTGTCTTGATCCAATACTCATTCAGTAGTGTGTTTGTCAGCTTCCCAGAGTTTGTATACTCTGCTCTTCTATTGTTGTTGATGCCCATGGTAATCAAATAAGATGCAAAGTGTTGTTTCAGTTTTTCTGTATTTGTTAAGACTTGGTTTGTGTCCTAATATATGGTAAATCTTGGAGAGCATTTAAAAAGAAAGTATATTCTTTAGAATTTGAATGGAATGTTCTGTAGACATGTTAGGCACATCTAATTTAGACATTACTTAACTCTACCATTCCTATGTTTAGTTTTTGTCTGGATGATCTGTCTACTGGGGAGAGTTGAGTATTAAAATCACCCACTATCACTGTGAGAGTCAGTATGTATTTTTAGCTGTAGTAGTGTTTCTTTTAAGAAATTGGGTCTCTTTGTGTTTGGTGCGTACGTGTTTAGAATTATAATATACTCTTTTTTTTTTTTTAAGACAGTGTTTCTCTGTGTAGTTTTGGTGCCTGACCTGGATCTTGCTTTGTAGCCTATGCTGGCCTCAAACTCACAGAGATCTGCCTGGCTCTGCCTCCCAAGTGCTGGGATTAAAGGCGTGCGTGTGCCACTGCAACCTGGTTTATAATATCCTCTTGGTGGATTTTTCCTTCAATGTGTATGTAGTGCCTTTCCCTATCTCTTCTGATTAGTTTTGCTTTGAAGTCTATTCTTTTAGCTATTAAAATACCTATACCTACTTGCTTCTTGGTTCTATTTACTTATGATATCTTTTCCCATCTTTTTACCTTAAGGTAATATCTGTCCTTTTTTGGGAGGCTTGTTTCTTGGATGGAGCAAAGAGTTGGATCCTGTTTTCTGTGTCCTTTTATTAGGGAATTGAGATGGTAATTATTGAGAGTTAATATTGAGCAGTGTTTATTAATTCCTGTTATTTTGCTGTGGTGGTGTGTTTGCACCCTCCTCTTTTTTTGATTAACTGTTTTGTGATTACTTATTATTTGTGTCCTCTTAGGTGTAGTTAACCTTTTATTTGGACTGAAGTTTTCCTTCTAGTGCCTTCAGTAGAATTTGATTCGTGGACAGAAATTGCTTAAATTTGTTTTTAATCATGAAATTTATTTTCTTCTCCATCAGTTGTGATGGGATGTTTAGCTGGGTATAATAGTCTGGCCTGTCATCTGTAGTCTTTCAGAACTCATAAAACATCTGTCTAGGCCCCTTTGGTGTTCAGAGTCTCCACTGGAAAGTCAAGTGTTATTCTAAAGGGCCTGTCTTTATATGTGACTTGCTCTTTTTCCCTTGTAGCTTTTAAAATCTTTTCTTCTGTACATTTAGTGTTTGAATTATTATGTTTTGTGAGGCATTTCATTTCTGGTTCTGTTTGGTGTTCTCTATACCTCTTGTACCTTATTGAGTATCTCTTTAGATTGGGGAAATTTTCTTCTATGCTTTTATTTAATTTTTTTTTTGTGCTTTTGACCTGGTTTTCTTCTTCCTCTGTTATCTACAAGTTTAGTCTTTTCATAGCCTGAATTTTTTTTTTTTTAGGTTTAACATTTTCTTTGACTGAGATACCTATTTCTTCTACTTTAACTTCAAGACCTGAAATGCTGTCTTCCATGACTTTTAATCTGTTAGTGAGGCTTCCCTGTGAGGTTTTTGTTGGCCTCATGAGGTTTTCACTTTGAGTTTTATTTCAGTTTGTCCTTTAGTTGATTCTATTTGTTGAATTCTACTTTCATGTATTGAGTTATTTTCATCATTTCATTTTCATTAAGACATTTACTCATCATATAGTTAAGGTCCTTGAACATACTCATAATTGCTATTTTGAAGTCCTTGTCTTTTGCTTCAGCTAAATTGCTTTTATGGGGGCCTGTTACAATAGGGTTGCTATCTTCTGGGGGAGGCATATTGTCTTGGTTGTTCATGTTTGTGTTTTTATGCTAGGATCTAGGCATCTGGAGTTATGATGTTTGAGGTGTTTCTTAGTGTAGACATATCTTACCTTCAATGGGTGGGTGGCCTTTGATGGGTCGGTTTCTATCTTTGGTTGCTGTTGCCCCAATCAGGGCCCCAGTCAAGTGTAACAGCTATGGAGGTCCCTGAGTCCCAGCCAAGTATGGCAGCTGAGAGCCTCTGTTAGAGCAGTTCTGCAGGTTCACAGGGAGTCACAAAGGAATGAGGATGGGCTAGAAAGAAAGGCTGAAAGGGGCAGCAAGGAAGAACTAGGGGAACCCTGGCTCCACACCAAAAGTCCGAGTCACAAGAGGATGGAGGTGGGTAGGGAGAAGGGGCCCAGGCAATCAGGCAACAGCAGGTCTGAGTAGAGACCAGAATGGAGGAGGGGAAGGAGGGTAATAAAGCCAAGGATGGGACTCTGGGTCCCTTGTAGGGAGCCATTCTGTGGACTGATGGGAAGTCGCAAAGCAGTGGAGGTGGGCTAGAAAGAAAGGCTGAAGGGGTGGCCAAGAAGCTGAGTGAGTCCCAGAGAGATGGAAGTAGACTGAAAGGGATATATCTTAAAACTATCTGAGTCCTAAGTCACTTGAACATTATTTTCACAAGTCTTTTTTTTTCTGTTTTTTTTTTTTTTTTTTTTTTTGAGACAAGGTTTCTCTGTGTAGCTTTGGAGCCTATCCTGGAACTCTCTCTGTAGACCAGGCTGGCCCTGAACTCACAAAGATCCGCCTGCCTCTGCCTCCAGAGTGCTGGGATTAAAGGCGTGTGCCGCCACTGCCCGGCATATTTTTACAAGTCTTTTATTGCGTCCTTTTTCTGTATTCTCTTGTAATATCTCTGTGAGTTAGAGGCCAGGCGGATGGCAAGTTCTAGTCAAGGCTACATGGTTAGAGGAAGAGGAGAAAGAGGGAAATCTATAAATCCACTTTGTCTCTTTCCTTCGAAATGTCAGAAAGCAATGTCCCTTCCTTTGTCCAGATTACTTGGTTCAGTGTGTGCTCCTGGGGCAGTCTCCTCTCCACTTGTTTCACTTTCATGGGTGTCTTTCTTCTGGATAGCTCATCTCCCACTCAAAATCTTGAAAGTGCACTCAGTTTTTCCCACGCATCCTGATGACTCTGTTCCCAGCCCCCAGCCCCTTAGCTGTCTCGTCTCTCATCTTGGTCAGGAGCGTTACCAGACTCTAGCCACTTTGGCCTTCTGTGCATTCTTTACTTTTCCATCCCTGCGTTGGGTCCAGTGAACAGGTGGGTCAGAGCAGGGCTTGAGTTTAGGCTTTTGTTCTCTGGCCTTCTAGCCGACAGTACTCCCTGATAACCTCACTACCATCCTTGCCCTTGTCAGATGGCTTCTCCTTTAAGTAGTGTCATTACTTCTCAGCTCAGCCTCCTCCGTCACCCTTCACACTGCTGCTGGATGTCTGTCTGAAACAGATGAACTTTGGGAACCTTTGGTTCCACAGCATTCCAGGGTAAAGTCCACACTCGGGAGAACGATGTTCTCAGTCCATCGCCCCGCCTCTTCCTGTGCTTGTGCTCCTCCTTCTAGATTCTTCTCTGCAGCCCTTTCCTGTGCCATTTGCCTGGTGAGTGTCTGTCTGCTTGTCATTCTTAGTTCGAGCTTCATGGCTAGGAAGCCTTGATATGTCTCCAGAAGAAAAATGGTTAAGATCTTTTTGGAACTCTTACTGAGCCTTAAACATGGCTGTCATCTCCTCCGCTCTGTCTGTTTCCCTGCCGGGATCTCTTTAAGGACACAGAGTGCATTTTGATCACCTTTGCTCTGTAGTACTTAGCATAGCGTCTGCAACAGAAAGGTGCTCAGAAAGTAGTTGTCACCTTCACCTATTTAGACAGGGTCTCACTGTGGAACCTTAGCTGGCCTACACCTAGTTCTGTAGGCCCTGGCTTTGAAGTCACAGACATCGGCCTCTCTCAGGCACAGGAGTTCTGGAATTAAAAGCATACACCACCGCACCTGACTTCATTGTGAGACTTTTACCTTAGGGAACAGGAAAAGGTAATTGAGATAATAGTTTCTTGGGGTAAGTGGAATTATCTAGTTACAACCCTATGAAGAATACACATTCCTCTCCAAAATAAAACTAGTCATGGTTCAGAACCCTTCTTATAATAGAATAAAAACAGTTAAACAAATGAACAAACCTTTCATAAGGCCCAGTAACACATCAGCATTTCCATAGCTCCCCTGAAGTTGGAGATAAGTGTTCTCTGTAAGTATTTGCCTTGTTACTGTTCATTCATTATAATGTTAACATGACCTACATTTATGCTAATATCATTTATTTTTAAATTGCTGTTAATCCTTTCATGATGCCAAAAAAGATAAATGGGAGAAGAATCAAACTAATATCAATGCTACAACTTCCTTCACTTTATAGGGGCACAGACTGGACCATAGAATTCCTCGACTTGGGAAATAAGAGAATCCAGAGTTAAGGCTTGGTTATGAATTCACACCAGAGAAATTACATTTTATAGAAAAAGCATTTTGCCAAATCTGACCTGAAAAATAAGTTTGGAGTAAACAAAATTTATTGCACTCTCATCCAAAGCATGTAAAGTACTCAGTGTATTTCCTGGATGCCTGGGGCAGCCCATCCCTTGGTTCCCCATGCAGGTCTACCTCCTGATGCAAGATAATTACTGTGGCCTGAACTGCTCACTCTTGCTAATATGGAAATACATGGTTTTCTTTCCAAAGCCTGAGAGATCTGGCTTCCAGCTGGCTGACACCTGGAGATTATCTGATAAGTTAATTTATACTAACATCATATTGAGTAATAATTGGAGGATGTATAAAACCTAGCCCTGTGAGCTGCTCTAATAGAGGGACATTTCTCACTGTCCCATATACTTTTCTTGTCTTTTTTTTTTTTTTCTTTCCTTGTCTTTTTACAATTCAGCAACTTTAAATCTGCTGAACTCTGTCACAAGTGACCTCTCCTTGGTCTCTACCACCTTGAGTCTGGCAAACTACTGCCCATTCTGGAAGACACAAATCAGTACCTTTCCTATGTTTTTATATTCCCCAGGCTCTTGACTTTCATAAAGTTTTGTGTACTTTTTTCAGTTGGAGTATTGATTCACTTTCCAGTTGACTTGTACTTCCACCAATTCAGTGGACCCAGTAGTCTCCAGGTGGCTAACTCAAGTGAACAGACATCAGTCCTGACCATCCTTTCCCTATCAGCAACACTTGACACTGCTGACCACCACCTTTTTATTTTCTCCATTTCCGTTTTTTAATCACTGCTTTCCTCAGGATTTCTTGACATAACAGTCTGCTACTATTTTGTCTGTCTTTTTTTCTCTCGCAGTCTTGTTCGTTGGCTCCTCTTACCAGCTAATCTCTAAATGTTGGAATTTCTTAAGGCTGTGTCCTGGCCCCTTTCCCTTCTCACGCTCTGCTCTCCTAATAAGCAAACACTTCCACACCCAGGGCCTTAATTATTCAGGCAGCTGACTTTCAGATTTACATCTCTAACCAGAGTTTTCTCCTGATACTCAAACGTCTGCTTACATCTGTTCAGTATGTCCCTGTGGAAATATTGCAGGTACTCTGTCTACACTCACCAGGTTCAAAATCCCCATTGTTCTTTAGCGAAGAGAATAGCACCTTCATTTACACATTAGACAAACTAGAAACCAGGAGTTATTACTGATGTTCCTAATCTCTTTCACCATCATATGCAGTTGGCCAATCTTCTGACTCTAACTTCTAAATATTTCTCTCATATTTGACTTCTGCACATCTCCATGGCCACTCAAGTTATCACCTGACCATGACTATATGCAGACCCATCATCCTGCACCCACTTGATCCCTGTACTACATTTCTACATTGCAAACCTAGTGCTGTTTGAAGATTCATTCATTCATTCTTAAGCCTCTTCTACATGCAGGACACTTCCTAGATGTTGCTGCTACAAATGTGACCAAAACTGCATGTTCCTAATCTTCTAGAATTCTGTAGATTATATGATTGGGAACCTAATTTGATTGGGATTAGGATTGTATAAATAAAGCAAACTATTTTTCTTTTTGAAATTTATTTATTTATTATGTATACAGTATTCTAACTGCCTACATACCAGAAGAGGGTGCCAGATCTCACTATAGACGGTTGTGAGCCACAATGTGGTTGGTGGGAATTAAACTCAGGACCTCTGGAAGAGCAGTCAGTGCTCTTAATTGCTGAGCCTTCTCTCCAGCCGGCGAACTATTTTTCTTTTGCTCTCTCACCTCAATCAACACAAAAGATTTCTTCCCCATCCTTGGTGTATGTGTGTACATTATATGTGTATATGTGTTCATATGTGTGCCAGTATACATGTATATGTATAGGTGCCTCTCTGTGTGTGCACATACATGCTAAAAGTCAATGTCTGGTATCTTCCTCAGTTATGCTCCACTTTATTTTTTGAGGCAGTGTCTCTAGGACCTGAAGCTCACCAGTTCAGCCAGACTGGCAGACCAAGAGCTCCAGCGATCCACCTGTCTTTGGCTCTCACCCAGAACTGGGGTTATAGATGTTATTACTGTATCTAGCTTTTATGTAGCTGGAGAATTTCTCTCCAGCTCCTGCCACCAAGTCCCGCCAGTCCCAGAGCCCACTTATAAAATAAACACACAGACTCTTATATTATTTAAACTGCTTGGCCATTAGCTCAGGCCTGTCATTGTCTAGCTCTTACTCTTATATTTAGCCCATTTCTATTAAACTTTACTTTGCCACGTGGCTCGTGGCTTACTAGTACTTTACATTTTCCTTGTCCTGGTGGCAGCTCCAGGCAGTCTCTCCCTTCCCTTCCTGTTCCCTCAATTTTCTTTTCTGTTAGTCCCGCCTATACTTCCTGTCTGGCTATTGGCCAATCAGAGTTTATTTACATATAGCGATATCCACAGCACTTCCCCTTTTCTTTTTTTTAAAAAGGAAGGTTTTAACTTTAACATAGTAAAATTACATATAACAAAACAATTATCAAGCAAGAATTACAGTTACAATATTAAAGAAGAGAAACGTGCTGTTTCTCATCGTGGTGGCTGGCAGTGTCTCTCTTCCCTTCCTGTTCCCTCAATTTTCTTTTCTGTTAGTCCCGCCTATACTTTTACCTGAGTGCAGGGGGACCTGAACTCAGGACCTCATGCAGCAGGCACTTCATCCACTAAGCCATCTTCCAGCTCCAATACAGGACTGTTATGGCCTTGAAAGGTATGAGGACTTCTCTTCACCAAAAAACAAGCTATCATTTCTGCAGCAGGAGACACCAATTTGGTGTCCTTTAA
Source organism: Peromyscus eremicus (assembly GCF_949786415.1). NCBI lineage: Eukaryota > Metazoa > Chordata > Mammalia > Rodentia > Cricetidae > Peromyscus > Peromyscus eremicus. The sequence goes on from NC_081426.1 coordinate 25,703,117, forward strand.
CTCAATTCTATTCTGACACTATCTACATAAAGTGGTCCCAGCCCCCGTCTGTGCCCCCAGGCACACACACATCAGATGCCAATTGCAAGCTACAGATTATTCCTTCTCCTGTGCCCCTGACCCATTGGCATATTTATGATTCCCACAACCCCCTGAAGTTCAAATAATTTGTTTGAATGGTTCATAGAATTGAGGGGAACACACTGTTTATAAAGGGTGTTAGGTACATAGGGTGGAATATAGCAGAAGGGGCACAGAGCTTCCATGCTCTCTCTGGGCCAAGAACCCCAAAAGGTTCATTTGTCCTTTGGGGATTGTAATGTTAACAGACTAGGTGAAGGAGGCTATTACAGCCTATCTCCTTGTTCAGTCTTCTTGATGTCTCTATGCAGCTTCCAGATATAAGACAGGTCACTGTCTGAAATGAGGAGAATATCTGCTATTATTTATTTATCTATCATCTACTATCAAAAAAGGTAGGTCAAAGAAAGACAGAAGATTTGAGTTTCTATGACATGACATTCCTTGAGGCAGGAATTAGGAGCTATAGACTGTAGAAACTAATATATGTCTATAAGAATATTACAGGATGGGCAAAATTTCTTCGGTGAAATAATTTTTCATCAGAGTCAGAATCTACAAGTGAAGATACAAGAAAGAGAGTATTTTAGGCAGAAGTATCACAAGCAAAGGACTAGAGTCAGAAAGGGGGCAGGGTATGAGATCAAAGCACAAGATTGTACCCAGATCTAACCCGAAAAGTCATAACTAATTAGGAGATACTCAAGGGGTCCAGTAAGGGCTCACCTGGCCTACCAAAGTGAGTAGTACTGTTAGCACTTTCCTGAGGAAACAGTAGTTGTGAAGAAGCATTACTGCCAAGCAAACAGCCAAGACTGTAGTGATACCATTGGAAATTATTAAGCCAAAAAGTAATGTAACCAGATTGCACAACCCATGCGACAGGGATTTTTATCTCTTTTGTTCACTTAGATTTGTGTCATACACAGTAATTGCTGAAAGAATAGATGTCTGTTTAGACAGTATAGCATTGTATTATATTGTAATCATATCCTTAACGGCTCTTCACAAAGCTCAATACTGAAAAACTGACTATTTTCTTTATATTACTAGATATATTATCCTAGTACCTGGCTGAAAAAAATCAGTTTCAAGGGCTGGGAAATGTCTCATTCAGCATAAGCTTTGCCATGCAAACATAGGAACCTTAATCTAATCCCTAGAACCCACTTGTTAAATAAATAAATAAATAAATAAATAAATAAATAAATAAATAAATAAATAAATAAGCCATACATAGTGTATGTGTGCCTGTAATCCCAGGGCTCAGGAGGCAGAGATGGGCAGATCCCTAGGGCTTACTGACCAGCCAGCCTAGCCTAATCAACAAGCTTCAAGTCAGTAAGAGACCCTACCTAAAAAAAAAAAAAAAAAAACCCAAGGTGGATGACACATATACACACACATACATGTGTACCTGCAAAACCACAAATGCGCACACACACTCAGTTGATCAATTTCAGTGTTGCATGCATTCATTCTATTCAGGCAATAATTAGAGTGCTCCTGCTCTAGGCTTGGGACTAAGTACAAAGATGACTAAAATTGTTTCCCACCACAAGGAGTTTATACTGGGAGGAAGGCTGGTAAGGACTGGTAATTTCTTGTAGGAAGTACTACAGAGGAGTAAGAATACAATACAGCTGTAGGGATAGCAAGGAAGGCCAGCAGACCGTAGAAACTGTGGGGCTGCCTGCCATGTGCCAGATGAAAGGAAGAGGAAATAATAGGACTAAGCATTAAAGGCAGAGTCTGGAGGGGAAGAAAAGAGCACATTTGGAGATCTGCAAGAGGATAAATAATGTGAGGGCAAGATGAAGCTGTTGAGAGGGGCCAGGGTAGGAAAACACTGAGCTTCATCCTGATGAGTGAGGACTCACTATGGAGTGAATAATGAGACAGAGGAATGACTAGTCAGATTTGGTGTATACAACACTATTTATACTAAAGACTGAAGAGTAGGTTGGATAAACAGTAACTGTAAATGGGAAGAAAGGATATTGGCCTGCACTAAAGTAGATATAGTAGAAAAACAGATGGTGCTGGGCGTGGTGGCGCACGCCTTTAATCCCAGCACTTGGGAGGCAGAGGCAGGTGGATCTCTGTGAGTTTGAGGCCAGCCTGGTCTACAGAGTGAGTTCCAGGACAGCCAGGGCTGCACAGAGAAACCCTGTCTCGAAAAACTTAAAAAAAAAAAAGAAAGAAAGAAAGAAAGAAAGAAAAAGAAAAGAAAACACAGATGGGTTTAAATTTTTGTTCATACAATGTATTCTGATCACACTTTTCCCCTCCCCTCATCCTCCCCACTTCTCCACCCACCCAACTCCACAAGTCTTTCTTTCTCTCTTTAGAAAACAAACAAGCAAACAAAAACAAACAAACCAAAAAACAAAGAAAGAAACACACAGATACACATACAAAACGACAGAAACACAAAATCAGAAACCATAATATACAAGCAAAAGAGCAGTAAGACCAAAAAAAGCTCAAACAAAGCAAAATGAGACAGTCTACAACAGTGCCACCGGGTTGTTGTTTTATTTGTTTGTTTTTTTGTTTTTGTTTGGTTTTTGGCCACATAGATGGATTTGAGCACTATTGAGATAAAAATCAATAGGATTTAATGATGTTAGAGTGAGAATGACAAGGTGGTCATGGACGAATCACAGATTTTTTTAATTTATTTTTTTGAGATTAGGATATGATTACATCTGTAGGTTTCCCCATCATGATCTTGATGCCCCTTGCTCATAGACACCTCGCACAGCCTTGAGGCAGTGGGGAGCAACTTTGACCTGCCTCTTCTGAATGGACCAGGCTCTGCTGATTCCTCATGAGAAGCCTTTCCTTCTTGTAGGAGGGAATGGGGGACTGGAGGGGTGGGGAAAGGCTAGAGAGGTGGGAGGAGGAGAGAGGGGGATCTGTGATTGGTATGTAAAAATAAATAAAAATTTCTTTTTTTTAATAGTTTATTATTTTAATTACACTCATGATATCAATTACATTTGTGGTATTCATTGATTACATGTGCAGTATTCATTCAGTAATTATATTTATGATATTCATTAATTACATTAATTATATTGATTTATTACATTCGTGATATTATGTCCTGATACTACTGTCCATTTGTGGGGTTTTTCCATCACACAAAATAGAAATTTTGTACTTAGTAAATCATTGCTCTATATTTCTTTCTTCTCTATCTTGAGATAACCTCTAATCTTTCTGTCTTATATGAATTTGTGTATTATATATATATTTCATGTAATACAATTCTATAGTATTTGTCCTTTTTTAATGTAAAAACATTTTATGTACAACTGCAGGAGAAATAATACTCAGATAGCCTGAACATAAAAACAGGTTATAATTTAAAAGTCTAGGGTTATTTTAAACAGTAAAATATTTTCTCTGTAGAAAATAGTATAAATGATAGCATTTCCCAATAAGCCCTTTTAAGCCAAATGATAGCTGAATTATACATATAAATATTGATTAGATTCTGGGATACAGAATAAATCTGTCTTCATCTGTTCAGAGAACTATGTTTTACTTAAGTTGTGTAAGTGAGATTCCTATTTATCTTCCCCTTCATTGTTTGATTTACGGCAGACATTTTTCTATAGACTAATCCATAGTCTAAAAAGATTTTAGCCTCCCCTCCTGAAAGTACGGCCAGCATTTTTTCATCAGCTTGATACAGTACAAATTCTTATCCTAATAGTGAAATGTTTCTTAAAAATAGTGAAAATTTCTTTAAAAAAAAAAGAATATGATTATATCATTTCCCCCTTTCTTCCCTCCAAACATTTTCATGCCCCATCCCTCCTTTGCTCTCTTTCAAATTTATGGTCTCTTTTTCTTTAATTGCCATTCCGTGTGTGTGTGTGTGTGTGTGTGTGTGTGTGTGTGTGTTATTCCTAAATATATAACTACAACCTGCTCAGTCCATGTAATGTTATTTGTATGGTGTTTTTAGGGTTGACTATTTGATATTGGATAACGAATTGGTGTACTCTTTCCTAGGGAAGACTATTTCTCCCACTCAGTATCTCTCAGTCGCCCGTAGTTCTTTGCCTAGTTGAGGGCTCATGAGCTTTCCTCCAATCTCAGACTTTTAACTTGCATACCTTAGGTGAGAACAAAGATTGGAAGAAGGCTAGAGAAGCAGGTGATGAGTTCCAATCTAAGACAGAGTACAGTTGAGTTTTCTTTGGAATGACCATCTAGAGACTTACAGTGGGCTGTTGGATACTCATGCAAATGTGAGGTTCAGAAGAGATCTACATTGAACACGTAACTGTTGGGGCTCTTTGCTTATGAAATGTAATTGATTCCTAGGAGAGGATAAAATCCTAGGGTAGGGGGATAGAAAGCAGAAAAGAGAAACAGAAAGCCAAAGAGAAACAACTGGGACAATATTCAAATAAAAAGCATTTTAAGGCAATGAATATACAGGAAATAGTAACAGTCGTTTACAAAGAAAGGACTTTTCACAATGCCATCCAAATACTGCCAGACCAGGTGGCTGTCCTATCTGTGCATAAGGCAAATCCTGTTCTTAGGCTTCTTAAGTGAAGAATGTTACTAAATCAACAATGGAAACGTTAAGTACCACACAGCAGCAAGTGTATCTTCTGAGTTTTTTCAGGCCCATGTGAATTCTGTATTCCTTGGGTTCTCTTGGTAACTAATCATGGTAGCCTCTTAGTAATCTGAATACAAGAAACATTTCATAATTTTTAAGTTTTCTGTCTTTGAGACATTGAAATCCAAGGTGGCCTTGAGCTTACAACAGTCCTACCCTCTTCTAAGAACTGGGGTTAGAGATACAAGTCACCAGGCTTAGCTAAGAAACACCTTCAGAACCATATGTTTAGAATAGGACAGGACTAGGGATGAGGCTCAGATGCACTACATCAACTAGCTGGAGTGATGTACACTTGAAACTCCAAAACTTGGGAGATGGAGGCAGGAGGATGAAAAATGAAAGCCATCTTCAGTCTCAAGCCTAGACTGGGATATACATGGGACATTGTATCAAAAAAATTACATATAAGGGCTCTCCAGAGAGATGTCTCAGTGAATAAGAGCATTTGCTGCTCTTGTAGAGTACAGGATTTGGTTCCCTGCACCCACATTGTGGCTCACAGATGTCTGTTACTCCAGTTCCAGGGTATTAAACTTCTTCAGTCTCCTCAGGTACCAGGCATACATGTGCTGTACACACATACATGCAGGCAAACACTCATCCACATAAAAACAAATATTTTTATTACACACACATAGGCATTAGAAATCATTTGATTTGCATCTAATGTTGTTTAGAGATGATATTTTGGGTCTACCTAATTGCTTGCCAAGTGGCTTTTGGCATCAAAGGTACAAACATAACCAGTTAGAATATGCTTTATGCAGTTGACTGTGTTGGCTTATACAATTCATACAGATCATTTATCTATCTGGACGTGTCCCCTGACTGATAACATGCTTGTCTTTGAGCATACCAGTTTTCTATAACTATTGAGAATCCCCAGGTTTCACTGGTTGCCATAAAACTATACATTATTGAAGACACGTTGATTATCTCAATGATACAAAATAAAACTCTAGTTTATTTGACAGTAGAAGAAGAAGAGACTAAAGTCTGGTTAAAGCAGCAGGCAGAGTTGTCATTTGGAGCTGTCCCCCATCTTCTCTGTTTTCACATGTTCCCAGGACTGGAATGGGGAGCATGTCCTGCAGCATTTCCAGACACGATGAATTTTAGTAAATGCCTTTTCTTACAACCACACTATAAGAGATTCATCTCATAGATTCAAAAGCTGGCTTCTTCTTTTGCATTTTGATGTTGCTGTTTATTTTCCTTTAGAGCAAGTCATTTCAAACTTGCGCACATATAAACAAACCAGTGATTTGATAAGCAGCTCTGATTTTCTCAAACTTTCATATTTTATTAGTCAGTGTTTTAGTGAAGGTGAAGCGGACTTTGTGGTTTCTAAGATCAGAAATTCAACCCTTTTCTGAAACTGAAGGATAAATGAATGGAATGAACGCTTAAGTTACCCATTTGCAGACCCAGTTTCTGTTTCTAAACAGTCCTTAAAGGCTCTACTGACATCCTCACTATTTTGTAGTCACACCATATCAATAATAACGTGCATCTGCTACAAAAGAAAAGAAGGATAACGTTGGAGCCTCTTCTAGACATTCTGAGAAGTCTGGCTTTAAAATATTCTGCATTCCGTTTTCCTTCCAAGGACCAGAAGATGTGGGAAAAAACATTATTCCTTTCTAGCAGCTGAATAATTAATGTACAATGTCCTTTGTACCTTTCTTGGAACTCCAGGCATGAGGAGTTGTCTGACAGAACATATATACTTCCAGTTATTCATTCAGTTGAGCGAAAATAAGTCCCAAGATCTTCACCAAAGTTAAGCCTGTGGGGATGATGATTAGTAATAATTCACTGATCAGCCTCCCTGTAATCAACAATATATCCTTTTCTTCAGCACAAGGAGTCACTGTCCTTTTTAAGCCGTTGTTCTAAACAGTTGCAGAAGAGACAGGGCTGTGTCTCTGCTGGCTTAAATAGGGACTTACATTATGTCTGCCTCTAAGTAATCAGTGCCCTAGATCTCTCTTGACCCTTACTTGCTCCTTGTTGGCCCCACACCTTGATCAACAAGCCTTCCCTCAAGAGTTGGATGTGCTGAATTCACTAGAGAGAGCCAAGAAACTGTCCCAGAAACTGGCTGCCTCCAGGGGACTTGAGCTCCTGAAACTTGGAATGCCAGATTCTGGTCCTGGCAGCAGGGTTATGTACTAAGCCAAACAAGCCCACAGGAGAGCAGGTTTGGATCCGTTACACATGCTTGGTCTTCCTCTTTTCTACATGTCTTGTGTAGATGTCAACTCTCTGCTGAGTTATCCCTTTCTCTGGTGATTCTCACAGATTCAAAAAATGAATTGTGTACACATTGAGCCAAGTTTTGAAAGCTCCAGGAAGAAGAGGAAGATCAGTGAGCCAGTGAAAGTCTTCATCCATAACAGAAAATGAAACTTCTGTGACTTTACTACATCGTTCGCAAAAACATGTATGAAATGTTGTAACAGGAAAGTAAGTTCTTATCACCAAAACTTTTTTTTTAAGTTTTTGCTCAACTTTTTTGTACTCAGTTTCTAAGCTGCCAAGCTGTTGGGCAGGACATGGGTTCTCTTTGCCAGAAGGAAACAAGATCACCAGGGCTGCCATGGGATGGCATTACCTCACAGCCAAGTTAGAGATGAGACACACTTTGTATTTGCAAAAGAACCACAGCAGTTATTTTGAAAAGAAATAAGCTGCTGTTCTTAAAGAAAAGGATTTTTCTTTAATTAAACTCTCCAGGTATCTAGACTACTGTGAAATAGTCTGACTTGTTGGAACCTGTGTGTTGGAATCCTTCTATAGCTTTATTAAAACTCACACAGAATAGCATAGGATGTGCGTGGAGGTGCTTAGCCAGGTGTGATTTATATGTTGACTTCAATCACAAGGTTGATCAGCAGCATGTGGACCAGGATGCCCTCCCTGTAAAATTCCTCAGCTCTGGCCCCAGGCCCTGTTTTGTTGGCCAATCCCAAACAGCTGACATGCCACACAATTCAGGAGCCTGGTTCCCTCGTAAGACCTATGTTGAATATTTTCCAAAAAATCCTTGAGTTTATCGGTCTGTAACTTGCAGGTGATTCTGTTAGTCCCCTCCCAATTCTGGAAGAATTTTGATAGGCTTAATGATTAATGTGCTATGAATAATAAATGACTTAAAGAATTGTTTTATGGTTTATGTAACATGGGATTTAATAATTGAACTTAAATGGATGGGATAGATAAGTTAAATAGTAAATGTGTGTGTGTGTGTGTGTGTGTGTGTGTGTGTGTGTGTGTGTGTGTTTTACATGCCATGGATGGTAATCGGAGGACAACTTGTTAGAATCTGTTCTCCCCTTCCATCATGTGGGTTCTGGGCATTGAATTTAGGTCATCAGGCTTGGCAGCAAGTGTTCTTACCACTGAGGCATTCGTTAGGCCTGCAAGGTATTTTTACTCATCATATTTCACACTTGCTAGTCTTTTCCCTTAAATTGGTGTTTCTCCAATGTAGTGAGGCTCTTGGCACCTGGAGTGCTCATCACACAGTGTGGTTTAACTGAACCTAACCAAACTGTCAGGGCTGAGTCCTGAGGAAAAGTCTCAGGATTCTATCACAGAAGTTGGGGTCCTATGGCTTTTGACCAAGAGAATCTCTGGGCCAGATGTACCTTGGTCTGCAGAATCTGTGTGTTACGTATGACAGAGGAAAGTCGAAGTAGCCTGCCTGTCTAGCACTGCCCTTTGCTGGACTCGCATTTGCTTCTGAGGACTTAGAGCTGAGGATCACTGAAGCCTTAACCCGGGGTAAAGCCCCGGGGACTGTGGGGGAAGAGGGGTTGGGGTTTCCCTGCCTAGCATATTAAGTAGATTCACGTAAGCCTGCCCTGCCACTAAAAGGAGCAGGAGGGAAAGGGAATTGGGTTTGTTATACCCTTGATAGAAGTGTAGCCTGAGTCACTGTAATTTCTTTTAAGAGCGTCACATAAGGAGATTTGCTGTCTAGTAGAGGGATTAAGTTTATTTTGTGTCTCTCCAGAGGGCAGATCTCAGACCAAATCGGTAAAAGTGTCAAGAGGTCAGTTTGGCTAAGAGTAAGGAAGAGCTTTTGAGCTCCACAGGTTGTCAGGATTTTTGAGTGGGCTGTCTCATAAGGTGGCAAGCTGAAAGTCACCACAAGCTGTGAACACACAGGAACTTCACCACATCTATAGGGGGTTTTCATTTCCAGAGCAAATGAGCTATACAGAGTAATTAGTCAATCTGGATTTCAGAAGGAAACATTTTGTTTAAAAGGGGAATTTAGCTCCCAATCTATATTTACATTTATCAGAAACTTAGCCTAAAATTGACAATGATCCTTAAAGTTTAAAAACTATCTGTAGTGATCTAACTTTATCTTTTAATACCCCCATCCTCAACTAAACAGCTTATCACTGCCATTGGGTCCAGTGTGTTTCTGATGCAGCAAATGCATGAGGTAGAAGAGAAGTTGCTGGACACCTGCCCTTGGTAGGCATGCAGGGGAGGGGATCTGTTATCAAGAAGATCTGAGACACATGAACGTGTGAAATAGCTGATTTCACACTGCATAGCTAGCTCATACGTGCTAGTTATCAAGGACTGAGGACATTCAGTTCCATTCGCTGAAAGATTTATTTAAAGGAAAGAAATCCTTTAGTCTTTCATTTCTGTCCCTAGATGTCAAAAAAATGAATAAATACAACTGCATCAAAAACTAGAAGAAAGGGGGAATGGAGGGGGAGGAAGAGGGGAGAGAAGTCGGGGAGGGAGAGGAAAACCTAGTTCCAGGGCAGGATACCTGCATGGTGCTAGGCTGGCCCTTCACTCACCCTGACTGCCTGCTTCCTCGGCGCAGTCACAAAGATTAGAAGATGATTGCTTGGAAACTGGGGCATTGTTAAATTAAAAATCATGTGGGGAAGTTTGACTTTGGCTGAGTGGTTTTCTCCCTTTACAGAAATTAGTCTAGCTAAAAAGAAATAGGCTGGGCTCAGCGTTGCCTCCTCCTTTGAAGCCAGGCACCAAAACCACACCTTCGTTCCCCTCCCGCGGTTCCTCTGGTGTCTAGGTTCTTTCACTCTCCAGCTCACATCTGCCAGGAAGAGGCTGGAAATGGTACCAATGTCAAAGTTGCACTGAGATAAGTTCAAACTTCTGTGGTTTTGAAAATTCTAGTAACATTAGAGCTCATTTTGAGTGTAACTCAGAATTATTGATTTATGGTTTCAAAACCAACAGTATGAGATCTTCAGTGACTTCTACAGATTCTTATAGTAAAAACAATGCTCAATTATAATGAAGGTTATTTGGAAGAAAGCCCCAAGTAATAGTCTAGACTCTGCAGATGTGAGTGAATACCTAAGGATATCCTCTTTGGAAAGTACTGGTTTGTTTCTGTGATAATATTTTAACTGTGATTTGTGTATTGAGGTCCCTGCTGAGACATGATACTCAATTTTCAATAGCCATAGAAAACAAGGGTATCACTGAGGGCATCATTGTTTTGTTTTGTTTGTTGAAAACTTTTATTTTCTTTTTGATGCTGTGGTAATGTTAAGTTTCTATCCAGATAGTGAGATGTGGAGAGGAGCTAAAGAGCAAAACTGCTCACACAATACCCACCTGGGTGGACAACGTCTCTGCAGATAGGGTATTACCTTGTGGGAGACTCAAAGATGCTGGTATCTGTTCTTTCTTGTTTTGTTTTAGTTTTGGGGTTTATTTCTTTTTGTTGTTGTTTTGTTTTGTTTCTTGTTGTTATCATTGTTTTTGTTTTTTGAGACAGGGTCTCTCTACATAGCCCTGGCTGTCCCGAAACTCTCTATGTAGACCAGGTTAGCCTAGAACTCAGAGATCTGCCCGCCTCTGCCTCCCTAGTGCTGGGATTGAAGGCATGTGCCCACATGCCCGCTGAGATTCCTTCTTGTAGGCGATGATGTCTTACAGATATACCTGACTCACTGTGTGCAAAGTCAGGGAAAACTGCCCTGATACCCAACTGGGAATTGCATGGAAGACTTGCTCTAAAGGTAACCCTGGGAAATCTTGGCCAGCAGTTCAGAAAGTAGGCTGACCTATTCAGGGTCAGGATTTTTCTGTTATAATTCCAGCATGATATCCTTGAACCTTCAGGGAACTCTCGCTCAGTGTTCTAGATTGATCTTAGCTGGTTCCTGGTGTTGAACTGTACAAGCCCTTCTCCCCAAGGAGAGAAGCAAGCCAAATGAAACAGCCAGAGCCAGAAACATCTGGAAGGCACTGAAGCACAGAAGCATTCTTGGGGGGAGGGGATCTCAGATACTTTAGGGCAGAAATCTAGTGTAAAAATGGCTTTGAAAGGTTGTTATCTTGTTCGTCAACACTCCAAAAGGCTGTAGAAGCTTGGTTCCATTAGGATAAATACTGACTCCAAGATAACAATTTCCCATCTTCCTTTAAGCAAGATAGGTCAAGAAAAAGTTTGAGCTAGCCAGGCCTGATGGTACACACCTGTAATCCTAGCACTTGGGAGTCTGAGGCTGGAAGACTGAGTTTAAGGCAGTCTGAGCTATACAGCAAGACTCCATCTCAGAGAAAGAGGGGAGGGGGAGGGGGAGGGAGAGAGGGGAGAGGGGAAGAAGAGGAGGAGGAGGAGGAGGAGGCGAGGAGAAAGGAAGGAGGAAGAAAAAGAAGCAAGAGAGGAAGGAAGGAGAAAGAAAACCACGTGCCTAGGATGCTGAATTCAGACCTGGAGCTTGCAGATTCCTTTCAGCTGGCTGGTCAGCATGCTCCAGGACTCCGCCTGGCCCACCTCTCCAACACTGGGATTGCAGGCGAGGACCACCACACTTGGCTTTTCACATTTGTGCTGGAAATACAAACTCAGGTCCCCAGGCTTGCTCAGCAAGCATTTTGCCATTAAGCCATCTTCCGAGGCCCTCAAACTGCTACTTTAAACTCTTAGCATCTGTTCTGTAGTCTTCAAGAACTATAGATCTCCACTTCTTTTGTCCGCTACTGTATCTTTTCCAAGCCTGGAGCTGACCCTAGACCCTGCTTGCTCCCATTTGCCTCTGGTCTCAACATCTTGCTCCTCTCCTCAGAATGGAAACTCCCTTTCCTTCAGGACAGCTCATGGAAGGGAAGCAAGCTGCTCTCCTTCATTTGCATCTTAAATATAAGCTAAGAAAAATGACTGTTACCTAGGGAGTGTGATATGAAAACAGACTAAATACACAAACAAGAAGGCTTAAAGAGAGCTTTATTCCACCTTCAAACATTTAAAGAGCTGTTAGGAAACACAGAGAACCATAGACACATTGTGTTCTGAGGAGCAGACACAGAAGAGGTGGAGGAAGTGAAAGAGTGGTAGATCTAGCCTCTGCAAAGTGAGGGTTTCTCCTCTTACTTCAGCAGGGTGTGTGGCACATGGAAAGCATGCGGCACTTTCCTGCTTTATTAGCAGTTAGAGTTGCCAGCGCCGCCAACTACTTCTGGCAGGAACCTGCTCCCATCATTAGAAGTGCTCACCCCAGTTTATAGGAAGTTGTTCCCTTGCATGAGAATAGAAGCAAGTCAGTCCTGAAATCTCCTCCAGCTGCAAAGCTCTGGGACACTTTGCATTGATGGTAGGATTTCAGCAGAGATAATTGGAAACAGGAATATTTTATGGTCCTGTCCCCAAAAGACATTAAAGTTTAAAACTGAAGTTCTAGAGTTCAGAGCTTGGTTGGGCATCCTCAAGTAACCCAAGTTATTGGGGTAAATTATCTGTCTGCTCTCCCTGTGTTTCCGTTTCCCTATCTAAAATGAGGATGGGGTAGTATCTTTTTCAGTTGTTAAGAGAGCTAAGTGAGTCTTCATATTATAGCAAAGCAAAAGACTGGACGGCATGCAGATTGTCATATAACTGCTCAATGAATGTTAGTTACAGTGTATTATCTGACATTCTGGCTTCTTCTAAGCATTTTTTTTTTCAATTTTTCAGTATATTAAGGGACATCCCTTAATATAACCCGGACTTAGTTTTTTTTGCTAATCAAATAATAGCCTTGGGTGTTATTAACCAGCCCTTTGAAGCTCCTCTGAGCAGGTTTTAATACAACAAGCAGTAGGAACTCTGGAACATAGTTGTTGAAACACAAACGCCCTGCTAATGTCTGGCAAGTAGTAGATATACAGTAAATATTTGTTTAATAAATTGATGAACTGGGCAGAGTTCTTACTATTTCCTGCATTTTATTTATTTGTTTGTGATTAGGTAATATAGTCACATGACTTAAAATTCAAAAGAAATAAAAAGTTATGTATAAATACATTGCTCTCCTGCCCTCTAGCCATCTAGTTCCCTTCCCCAAAGGTAACTAGCATAACCACTTTCTCATATAGCTTTGCAGAGCTATTTTAGGCATAGACAAGCAAACATGCTTGCTTACGCACACTCTTTTCTCTTTTTAAACAAATAGCATCACGCACTGATCTAGGCACGACTATTGAGTGGCTGCAAATGTGTGGGTGAGTGGGAACATGCAAGGAGGAATTAGAATAGGAGGTACTCAGAGACAGAAAAATCAACCAGAGATTAATAGCGTTGATACACATGTAGAGTGCTGAGGACCTGGACTCGTATATTAAAGGGGTGATCAGGGAAAGAATCATTTGATTTCTACCATGTTAAAAAAAAATAAATAACCTCGTGTCCCTTAGCAAGCTAGTCCACTTTCACTGAGCTCACACCCACCCACCCCCTGCTTTGTCAGAGTACAGGACCTGCTGACTTTGGGAGGACTTGTGAGCAGGGATAATCACAGCATTGGTCCACATGCTAATTCATTCAATACTCACAGAAACTAATCGAGATAGCTAAGACATAGAGAGATCACATGACACAGCTAGTGAATATCAAAGCCATAACCATGAAACCAGAGCAACCTTTAATCAAGAAAATACTCAGGCTCCAAGACATGATATGTTTGGGGTGTGGGGACCTTAAGTTAATATCAGAAGAACTTGTTTACAACCGTCAAATATGCTACAAGCAACCAGCTCTCTTCCTACATAGGTGCTTGTCAGTGGACAGAATTTCACTTCATTTGCCTTTGGTATTGCACACCAGCCAGGCTGTTTCTAAGAAATTATAACATCTAGAACCACCTCTTTATGCTAAAGAACTGATGTGGTCAGGTCATTACTAAGAATGACAAGTATCTCTGCCTGTCTATGGGTTCCATGTCATTCTGAAACCACAAGGAATGTGCTTAAGTCTCCTGGTCACATCCCTCAACAAAGATTTATCAGCTTCACTGTTGTCTCCAGAGAGCCTTCCTCTTGGACTACGATGTTAATTCATAGTGATGTCCAATAATGGGCCTTCCCTAAAGAGCAGCCTATTAAAGGAATGAATTGCATTTCATGTTAAGAAACTTCCCGACATAGGGAAATGTCTCCTCAGCTGTAATAGTATCAGAAGGAATCCATTGAACTAAACTATAGTGGAGACAAGTTCCCATCAAGGAATGCTGGTTTGTTATCATCTGTCCTGTGAGAGAGGGGCATGGTGGGTCATGACTGTAACCTGGACATTTGGGAAGCAGAGACAGAAAGATTGCTACAAGTTTGAGAATAGCCTCATCTACAGAGTGCATTTCAGGTCAGCCAGGGGCACATAGTGCCACCCTGTCTCAAAATTTTTTTCTTATAAAGCCTACAAAAAAAAAAAAATTTAACCAACATGGTTAAATGTGAATAGTGGGGCCAATTTTTACTCACAAATGAGTTTTATTAAATATAAATCTGATTTTTTTCAAACATTTCAAGTATTTTGTACCACCTTTTAGGCCCAAGTTTGCTGTTTATTTGTATTGCCAGTTACCTTTGAGATACAACGTTAATACCATTTTTAAATAAGAAAAGTTACTTCCAGTCAGTATAGAATGAAAGAAAATAATATTAGAGTACATCTGGTAGCATTTCAATTTTGAGAGAAGTGATCTGTCCATTCCTGTTTCTTAGCTCCAAAATGTGAGGTTTTGCTCATTTTTACCAACCAGGTGGTAGAATCATGAGGCCTGCCTGAGAGTCTACCCTAGGTCTGGCCCAGCAGCTCTAACCCTCTGCCTGGGCTCTAGAGCGGCTTAGAGGAGGGCTAGAGAGCTTCTGGGGAGAGCCTGGCTACCTACCCATGACTCAGACAGAGCCTGAGCCACAAGACCCCACAGGGGCGCTTAGACCAGTTCTCTTCTCCTCCTCCAGAGACTCTGGGACTATACTGCTAAGCAAAAGTGAGATCCCTCTGAGCCTAGTCGCTGTTGAACTGAAACAGCGTTCAGGCTGAGGCTCAAGGGGCAACTGTTTTTATTAATCCAATTCATTCATAAGTATAACATATAAAACATCATCCACATGCTTTAGTTTACCCCTACTCTTTACAAGATTGTGGTAACCTAGGGCTCTGGTGCCCACATCTGTAACTCCAGCACTCCAGAGGCTGAGGTAGGGGAGTCATGAGTTCAAGGCCAGCATGGGATATATAATGAGGCTTTGTCTCAGATAGAAAATGAAATATAAAAACAAACGGGTGGAGTGGTGGGGCAGCCTGTGGTGATGGCACAACGTGAAAAGTTACTGAGGTAGCAAGATGATAACACACCTTTCAATATACAGCAGTTGCTTGAGTGGACAGGAAACATAAATGCTAACATGGTCCTAGCTTTAAATCAGCGGTTCTCAACCTTTGGGGGTCAAACTGCTTTTTCACAGGGCTGCATCTCAGATACCCTTCATATCAGATATTTATATTATGATTCATAACAGTAACAAAATGAGTTATGAAGAAACGACGAAATAATTTTATGCTTGGGGGTCCCCACAGCATGAGGAACTATATTAAAGTGTCCCAGCATTAGGAAGGTTGAGAATCACTGCTCTAAATCGTTAGTCTAGCACTTCTGACGGAAACTGTTCAGCCAATTCTGTAGTGAAAAGATGAACAACTAAAGCTGCCGGGTATCAGTATTATTGTAATATTCCCTTTATCAAAAACCTGTAACTGAAATTTACAGGTAAGATTTACAGTAAGCAGCAAGTACTTGGAAACTTGTCCGTTAAGGTTTCCCCTTACAGAACTTCTGCTGTGAGCTTTTTAACCCTCTACAGTTAAGAAAAAACGAAAACCTTTGGTAATTAGTTTCTAAGGAAATCATATAAAGGTCATGCATGATACTGATGGCTTTAAATCGTTATTTCCAACAGGACAGAAGCCTCCAGGGGGACATATGTAAATAACCATCAGCATCTATTTTCTCCATTTATTTCCAAGAGCAAGAGTTAACTAAATCATTTTATAGTGACTTCATTTCCTGCTGCTCCCTCAAAATTGAGAATACAACAAATATTTGCATAGGTTTATTATTCACATTGAATCATGAATAATTCACTTTGTACAGACAGCTGGGTAAACAAAAGATTTGGAGTTTCCTTTTCTATATTCCTTTTTCATTGGCTGGAAGGAAACTTCATTAGTATTGATTTTATATGATTTCCAGTGATATCCTGGTCTTCCTCTCAGATGGAAGAACCCCATCTTTTGTTGGGTTGGTTCCCCCCCCCCCAATTTACTACTGTCAATCCTTAAGTTAGACCTTACCAACTTTATATTTTTATTGCAAAATAAAAATGTATCTCAGCCATTCAGTTCTGTAGTCTACGAGACAGCAGAATACATGTGTTTCCTTATTTTTCACACATTAGAATTTTTAATGGATTTACTTTTACATGAATACTCTCTTAGTTTAAAAGTGGTCTCTTCAAACTCAGTACAGGTTGTCACTGCCTCCTTCATCTCTGGCTGTCAGTCATTAACAATTTCACAATTACTTGACTATCTCCCACGGGCTGATTCTCTTTCCAGCTGCTCCTCCCAGGTCTGTGTGAGGAAGGGAAGAAGATTATTGAGCACAGGTTTGCCCAAGGCATTGCAACTTCTGAGCAAGGGACAGACTTCACCAAAGAAAGGTCAAGGGTGTTTCTACGTCTGTGAACGTCACTAATCAAATGGTGACAGTAAACCTGTGGTTTAGGAGGGAATTAGGCTTTCCGTAATTCACCTGGGACCAAATGATGGGGGTTATAGTATATCCTTGGGAAATCTCTGTTCTTTGTCAAAGCCTGAAAACAACCGAGAGTTTAACCACCCACCAAAGGTCACACATCCACCCTCACTCTATTTGTTGAAGACAAACAGAGGAATAAGTTAGTAACACACATCACAAAATATGAATGTCATAGAAAATGCATAGTGAGCATGCCGGAAAAATTAATCACAATTTGACTAAGCTAAAAAATATCTTGTTTTATACAGTGCTTACCATGGGATGGATGTTATACATATTAACTCTTTAATTTTAAAAACCCTTTGAGATAGGTTATAACCCTTTATTCCAAGATACAGAGAACTTGAGTAATTAAAGTCACCACAGGAAATGGTACAGTGCAGATTTGAACCCTGCAGTCCGGCTCCAGTTATGTACTTTATCATCATGCTCTGCATGAGAATAACACATGCTTATAGAAGAAAGTTTGGGAAAACAAGAAAGGCATAAAAAGAAAAAAATTACCCATATTCCCAGCCATCCATCTTAGTGTACTTCCAGTGCACACATGCACATGTGTGTAAGTAAATATTTAATTTAGTGAATCATAGCTGTATACATTTTCTGTTTTTTTTTCAGTTCATTAAACCTTGTGAATATATTCTCACAAAGATTGATTTTACTTATTATTCAGACCGTTTTCTAAATAACTTATTTTGTTTCTCTCTCTCTCTCTCTCTCTCTCTCTCTCTCTCTCTCTCTCTCTCTCTCTGTGTGTGTGTGTGGGGGGGGCAGGTGTGGTCACCTATGCATGTCCATAATGGAGGCCAAGGTTGGTCCTGGTGTCTTCCTCTATTGCTCTTGTTTTTACACAAGTTCTCTCATTGAACCCGAACTCACAGTTTCAGCTATATTGGCTGGCCAACAAGCCCCTGGCATCTGCCTGTCTCCACTACCACCCCATTGTTGAGGTTGTAGGCATGCTCTGCCATGCCCAGCTTTTACATAGGTGCTGGGGATCTGAACTCAGGTATTTGTGCCTGCATGGCAAGCACTTTACCCACTGAGCATCTTCCCAGACCTAGTTAAACTATTTTCTTAGTCTACTTGGTAAATACTTGCCCAGTGAAATTTAGAAGCACTCAAGGTTAGTGGGGCAAAGTGAGGGGATGCTGATTGAGCAGATGCCTTATTTCCCTAAGCTTACAGGGCTACCTTTAAAGTAAACTAAATATAACTTTTAAGAAACTTGAAGAAGTAGTGTAGCCTAGAAACATTATGACTTTTTCCTTCGAAGCTTTTTGCCTCGTGAACACTTCTTATGGTTCAGTATCTTATTTGTGAGGTGGGGGAAAGGTAAGTGTGTGTAAAGAAAAATGTAGGCTAGTCAACAGGAAACTCAGTCCTTGATACAGCACAGTGGCCTCACATTGGACCTTAGTGTGGCTGTTTTCTTCTTTCATTGGTATTTTATTGGTATTGGTATTCGTTGAATTGAATTGATTCATTGATTGCAGTGATTGCTGAGGACGGAGTCCATTTGCCTAGAAAATAAAACTATTACTGTGTAGTGCTATTGCATTAAAGAGAAGGCTCTAAGGCCAAGACAGTTGGGTCATTGCTGCCCCAGATGACAGCGTTTAGCCAAGTTATATGTCATCCTGTCTAGAGCCAGAAGGCAGCAGCACAGGTGAGTGCTGACCTACCCTCAGAAGCAGCAAAAGGAAACTGACTTTAAAGACTTTTTCCTTCTTAATTGAACAGCCCTTGCTAATTCATTATTACTTGTTCCATTTTAAGTCATGGTTTTCCTGTATGTCCCCCACTTGCCTCAGACAGTCAGTCCTCCTGCCTCAGCTCCTTATGTGCTGGGATTACAGACACATACCACCACACCTGACTCCATCGATTGAATTTCTGACTCTAATTAAAGAGACAAAGGGAAAAACAAGACAAGCAACAACTCTCAGAAAAAGAAAAAAGTCAATGATGTCTATCTCTGGGGAAAAAAAAAGAAAAGAATGACAGCTGTATCCCTGCGCTGTTGACCTGTTCTCAGGTGGGCATGTGGAGAGGCCAGGCAAGCCTTCAAAGTGCTTCTCTGGGAATTACTCTCATATGCACATACATTTCCACAGTCAGTGCCCTCTGGAATTGCATCCACCGATTTGCTCTTTCTAACTTCCTGTCCAGTGTTTGCACTTGAATTGTGCTACATATTAATTACTAAGTCAACCCTTTTTCTTCTTGGAGACTAACACTCACTAATAGGAGCTGTGTATCCTCCCTTGTCCTATTATTTGTCCCTTTAAAACACTTTTTCCACTTCCCAGGCCCTAGTCCAAGGTGCCCTGGGAGTGATGCAAGAGAAACTATTTGGGATTTAGATGTGGGATCAGGCAGAGAAATTGATAAGATGAAATTTATCTTTAGCCCTAAAACTAAAGCCAAGTCTCCTTGTATGCAATGTTTTGAAAACAATCCTACTTCTCTCTGTCTTTGTCTTCCCTTCTCGTGTGTGTGTGTGTGTGTGTGTGTGTGTGTGTGTGTGTGTGTGTGTGTGTGTGTGTGTGTTGGGAGGGGACAAAGCATGGGACAGAAGACTGATTAGCCAGTCTACCTCAGTCTTCTGCTGTCAAGTTCACAACACTATCAGTCTTCAGACACCAAAGATGTTCCTCCAAGTAAGAGCCAAAGTGTTGGGTGCAGTGAATGTCAAGGGTCTTTCTGCAGGGAAATTATAACAATGCTGTATTAGTTTAATGCATGTCCATGCACTGCATAGTGACATTTCGTCCAGGCACACACTGCGTGTACAGTGGTGGTCCCATGAGATTGTATCACCTTCTGACATGGTTTCCAACTTAGAGTAAGAACACTCTGTGTTTACACAATGGTGTAATTGCCTAACCACACATTTCTCAGATTGCCTCCCTGTTGTTAAGTGACACGAAACTGTACGGCTTACTCCATAGCCTAGAGCCTGAGCCAGCTGTCCCAGTCAGTTTACGGAGGAGGCGGGGCTTAGTATTGCCGTGTGTGTGTGTGTGTGTGTGTGTGTGTGTGTGTGTGTGTGTGTGTCCGTCCGTCCGTCCTGTGGCGTGGCTCTCCTCCCACCTTGAGTCTCCCTCCACACCTGTCCAGCTCGATTGCGGCTTTATTAAAGTGTAGCAAAGGGTCCGATAGTCAGGACTGGCCTCTCCCCTCTCCTGAGAGGCTCTGACCTGATGCCCACTGCAGTCTGCTGTTCTTGTGTTCTCACACCCTGCCTTCCATTCCTCCAGGACTCCGAAGGCCACTCCACTCCCGCTATCCTGGAAAGCCACCTACAGTGCCAACCTAGATATTCTCCCCAACAGTTAAGTTCATTTGCCCTACACCTTATCTCTACATGGAGGCCAGTTCTGCTAAGAGACTGCAAACAGGCAGTGACATACTATTCCAGTTTCCCAAAGCTCTAAGGGTTGCTAGTAGCTGTGTAAGCATGAGCAAGCCATTAGCCCTACAAAAGTCATCTGAGAATGGGCAGAAATCAGGAGAAAGTGAAATAATTTGGAATGCCATGTACATCAAGTACAAATCCCTTCCAAATCCCTCTTTATTTTTTAATTATTATTTTATATGTATGAGTGTTCTGCCTGCATGTATGTATGTGCACTATATGCATGCCTGGTACCCACACAGGTCAGAAGAGGATGCAGGACTCCCTTGAACTGGAGTTAAGGATGGTTGTGAGCCACCATATAGGTCCTGGGAACTGAACCCATCTCCTCTTAACCACAGAGCCATCTCTCCACACATAACCTTTCTTTCTTAAAGCAAACGTCAGGGTATTGTACCTTCTGCCCAGACTCCTCCACAGTCTATGAACCAGCTTCCCTGGCCTCCAAACATGGGCATCAACACATCCCCAGGCTGGGCTAGGGTTGAGTAGGACCTTTCTAGAGTATCCGTCTGTGTAGGTCTAGTCTCGGTCTCTGACCTGCTGCAGTTCCAGAGTCAGGTTAGCACTGCTGAAGCACTGTGGTCCTGGCCTCCATGCCCATCCATCTCTTGGCATATGCAACACTCCCTTTCACCTCCTGTGCTTTGAGCAGGCTGTGCTCTGTTCCTATATCACTCTTCGCTGATGGTGGCTTTTCCAACTTCAAGTAATTTTCGTGGGTCTGAGTTTGACCATTATTTCCTTCTGGAAGTCTTTCTGATGTGGGTCAGAAATCCCCTCCTTTGTGCCCCTCTCCCACTCTTCTTCTCATCTTGTACCCAGAACACAGTTCTGGCTGGCTGGCCCTTCCTCTTGCCCTGAACTGTAAGCTCCCTGGGAAGAGGCCTCGAAGGAGGCGTCCTTGCCCTACCTCCTGCCTCAGGGCAAGCGAGGAAGAAGGGGTGAATGAATTCCTGGCACTTTTCCTGGAACATAGACAGTGCTCAATTATTTTTTAAGCATGTTACTCTTGAAAATATTTGCATTCAAAATCCCCATGCTCTTTGCATTTCAAAACCCAGCCATCATTACTTTGCTCCATATAAAAGAACAATTGGAAGAGTAAGCGTAAACAAGAAATACAGAGGGAAAGAGAAGACTCTGATAATGACAACAATAATATTATCACATGATTAACGTTAGTCCTTCTGTGGCAGATTATAGGCATCCCAGTTGACTCCTAAAATACTCCTGAGACCTGGATTGGATTCACATTTCTGAGTTTATTAATTCTAAGTCTAAAATTAAAAGCAACAGAAACCCTCATGAATTAGCTAAAGAGGGGGGAAAAAAAGGTAGAACATTGTTATAACCATGTAGGGTATCTCCTAGTGTCCAAGCATGTAATTGGTTTTGCATAAGGTTTCTGAGGGCTTTATTTCTGCTTCTCTCCCCATGTAGAATTTATTCTTTTTTTAATTGTCATTACATTTTTGTTTACTTATGGGGTGGCACGCATATGTGCCGTAGCATGTATGTGGAAGTCAGAGGATAACTTGTGGGAATCAGTTGTTTCCTTCCACCATGTATGTTGTATTAAGCTCAGTCATGCTTGGCAGCAAGTGCCTAATCAATTACCTCCTAGACTTTTTTGTTTTTCTTTCATAATGACTCTTGCCAGGAGTACACTGTTCTAGTTTCCTTTTGTTGCTATGATGAAGCACCTGGGCAGGGTTTGTTTGGCTTACACTTCCAGGCTATAATCCGTCACTTAAGGAAGATGGGACAGGAACTTGAAGCAGAAACCATAGGAGAACTCTGTTGACTTGCTCTCTCTGGCTTGCTGACTTCCTTAGACAGGCCAGGCCCACCTGCCTAGGAAATGGCACCACTCACAGTGGACTGGGCCCTCTTACACCAAGGAAGACAATTAAGACAGTCATGGACCAACCTGATAAAGACGATTCCTTGCGATGGTTTGGGTTTTGTTGTTGTTGTTGTTGTTGTTGTTTTAGGTGATTTTAGACTGTCAGGTTGACAGTTAATGCTAACTAGGACATATACTGAGTCCTTGAATAAGGATGGCAACACATGACTCCAAGGGCAGACATTGATCCAGGCACTGACCTCAGAGGAAATGATAGTTGTGTCCAGCAGTATCAGATGAGAGGTGTCCACAATGGCTGGGGCAGAGGTAAAAATTGAACTTGACAGTGACCCAGTCTGATTAGTATGTGAAGATAGGTCAGGGACTGGGAGGGGAGGAGTGTTGGCTTTCTGGCCCGCCTCTTGGGGACCTGCCCTGTGTCCTGATGTAAAGCCTCCTTTAAGGAAAAACCCCTCCCTTCTTCTTCCTCTTCCCCTTCCTCCCTTTCTCGCCCCTCCCTTTACCCTTCTTCCTCTCTCCCTCTTTTCCCCTCTTTTTCTCTCTCTCTCTAGGTCTCTATTATAATAAACTCTCCACGTGGATGCTATATCTGCATGGTATGAGCTACTTTCCACCATACCACCCCGCTACCACCTCGTCTGCATGGTGTGTCTCCCTCACCTGCTGGGCACCTTGGACCAACCCGCCAAGGCCTCCCATGCACCATATCATTACAAGGAAGTTCTCAGAGGTTCTGTCTGAAAGTGTTAAGGGACTAGTCTGAGAGCAAAGAAAGAGCAGGAATTGGGCTGGTGAGATGGCACAGCAGACAGACAAAGATGTTACCAAACCTGAGGACCTGAGTGCAATCCCATAGGACCCACAACTCCTACAAGTTGTCCTCTGACCTTGACCCATGAACTGTGGCACATGTATGCAGCACACAATAAGTAAATTCTTAGTATCAGACTAAGAATCTGATACCAGCTTTCACTATTTTCCAAAGTCTGAAAAATCACATTTTTCAATCAAAAACTAGAAATACTGAGATTAGACATAGTTTTGACATATGAGTAAAATGTGCATTTTACAGAGCAATTCTGCTGGGCATACTAAATATTGGTTTACAAAAACATGCTGTTAAGGCTGAAGAGAAAGCTCAGTGATTCAGTACCGTGAGTGGCTCACAATCACTTGTAACCCAGTTCCGTGGAATCTGATGCCCTCTTCTAGACTACATGGTGAACACACACACATTCAAATAAGTTTTAAATTTTTTTCAAGAATAAAGGCTGTTGAAAAAAAATCTCTATTAGCAATGTGCTATCAGCTGCTTGGCAGGAAGAACACCCAAAGGTCTTTGGGAACCTTTTGGCACAGCTTAAAATTAAATAAGAACAACCTATTTAAAGTCAAAACAAGAAAATTAACAAACTAAATTTATTAAAACAATCATTTTTAAAATTAAAGAATAAATTTAAAAACTTGGTAACTTAGCCAGGCAATGGTGATGCGTGCCTTTAATCCCAGCACTCGGGAGGTAGAGGCAAGGGATCTCTGTGAGTTCAAGGCCAGAGTGGTCTACAGAGTGAGATCTAGGAAAAAATCTAGAAAAAAAATAGCAAAAAAGAAATGTGGATAGTCAGATCTCACTTCCAGGGACAGAGTCAAGGAATCCGCATTTACCAGGTACCCAGTAGGTTCTGATGCACTCTCTCCTGTCTGCTCTAGTAGGAGCCATCTGATCAGGGTCACCGGAAACAGGCCAGTCTCCAGACACTGCCCAGTTCACTGCTCCTTTCTCTGCTTCTTTCCACACACACAAACCATTCTACACACAA
The DNA here is from genome assembly GCF_949786415.1 of Peromyscus eremicus. Lineage (NCBI taxonomy): Eukaryota > Metazoa > Chordata > Mammalia > Rodentia > Cricetidae > Peromyscus > Peromyscus eremicus. Next base: position 25,727,058 of record NC_081426.1, read on the forward strand.
ACCATTCTTTTCTGCATAATAGGCACATTCCACTGACCCCCTGCCACCCCGCACTATCAAAATACAAACTTCACTAACCAAAAAACAGAAATCCATCTGCATTGAATGGACAAATAGAGGGTGGAATATCCAGACAATGGAATATTATTCACCTTTAAAATGGAATGAATTTCTAATACATACTACAGTATTGATGAAGCTTGAAAGCATTGTGCTTAGCGAGGTATGCCAGTCACAAAAGGACAATAATTGTATTATCCCACTCCTATGAAGTATCAAGAAGCAGCAAGTTCAAAGAAGGTAGAAGTGTGATTGCCAGGAGCTAGGGAGAGGGGAAATGGGGAGTTACAGTTAATGAATAGAAGTTTCAGTTGTACAGCATGACACACTCTGGAAATGCATGATGATGGCTGCACCATGTTGTGGATATAGTTACCACCACTGAACCTGACTAAAATGGTAAGTTACTATATATATAATTATAACTAAGAAAAAACTAGAAAAAAATTGTACTTGAAGCATGTTTCATTTACCGTTTTATAGGTGGAAAGACACTGTAGTCTAGGCTAGCTTTATCTCTTCTATCCTCCTGACTCAACTTCCTGATTACAGGCATGGGCCAACTCCTAAGAGGCTGATGGGTAATGTAGTAAGGCTGAGGACCTTGGCTCTTTAGAACCTCAGCCAGGGAGGAGGAAGAGAAGAAGGAAATGGAGAAAAGCAGGTGGAGGGTAGAATGACATTTTGGAAACAGTGAAAGTGTATGTGAGCTCACATGATGTGCCAGCCAGCAAAACTTCTCTCTGGCCCTCCAGAGAGAATAGCTGTAGCATTGCAATGTCCTAGAAATCTGGGAACATGTTTGAAGACAGTGGAATGCTGAAAGGTAATACAAGAGAGGCTGCCTTCTGTCTGGTGGTAGAAGCCATAGAGAGCAGCACTAAGGCAGCTCACACCCCCATGTGTTGTCATTCAAAGGACTGGATAGGAACTCAGATTCCATTTTTATTCAAAAGAACACCACCTTAGGTGATGGGGGTGTCAGTTAGCAGTAGAGTACTTCTCTGGTGTCTACAAGCTCCCAGGTTCAGTATCCAGCAAAACAAACAAACAAACAAACAAAAAAACCCTTGTGAATTGCTATGAATGAGAAAACAAAAAGGAAAAAGAAACAAGGAGTTTGCAGGACTGGTGTGGGGGATGTTTCTGCCCTGCTCTGAGTTTAGTGGGTAGTCCTAAGTTCCAAGCACTGGGCAGTTTTCCAGCTTAGAGAAGTTACTCAATAAGAAGAAGCCAACTCCAGACAGCTCGTCGGGAAATGTGGGGAGTCAGTGCCTGGGTGGTTTTCATGCTAATCCAGGATTTATTAAAGCTCAGAAAGCAAGCAGCAGAGAGGGCTTTTATAATGAGGCATTTCTGCAAGTAGAGTCATCAGCATTTTGATAGAAAAAAGGGTTTCTGTCTGAAATCCTCTGCGTGAGGCAGCTTGGAAGAGGGGGCTTCCTCTGCAAGTCTGGAAGCTCCAGCAATGCATACTTTCCTGGGCCCTCCCCTCCCCTACACAGTTTTTACCTGCTCTTGGGAGGACTTGGACTCTTAATAGTTAACTTTTCCTTTTCCCTGCTCTAATGTGATGTGACATGGCCTGTCTCTGCCAGTTACTTAGTGGCCTTTACTACACTAAAATCTACAAAGGTAGATAGGGAAGCTCGACCTGAAGTAATTGGTAAATCTAAACAGTCAGCCCTCTGTATCCATGGATTCTACGTCTGTATTGAAGCAACTCCAGATCACAGATGTTGGTAGACTTCCATGACTGCTTTTATACTGACTTGTTTTCATTATTCCCTAAATTTTACTGTTCACTTCTTTGCATTGCATGAAGTATGATAATCTAGAGATGATTTAAATTATACAGAAGAATGTACATGTATTTTAAACAAATGTGCTGTTTTATACAAGAGAGTTAAGCATGTTGATTTTAATATCTGAGGATCTGAGGGGGAGTTATGGCTTCATTAATCTCCATGGATACCAAATATGCTGGTTAGTTTTGATTGTCAACTGGATTGAGGAATACATAGAGCGTTCATAAAGCATGCCTCTGGGTGCACCTGTGAAGGATTTTCCACAGATAGATGGGTGAATGGATCATCCAGTGGATGGAATCTGCTACAGGGAGGTAGTGGAAGAGATGAAGAGCTGGAAGAACTGGGTCAGTGGAGAGCATGTCCATGGCTGTGTCTTGCCTGTCTCCTTCCTGCATGTTCTTTCTCTGGTTCCTGTGTCCTTCCTGCATGTTCTTTCTCTGCTTCCTGTCTGCCATGAGGTAAAATGCTCCCTGTAATGTTCTTGCCAAGTTCATGGGTCAAGCAGCTATGGACACTTGGAATCCATGAGCCCAAACAAATCTTTCCTCAGAATTGTTTCTATTGGGTAACTGCTTGTAGCTACTCAAAAGCAACTAACATATCAAGGGACAGCTGTATAGTTCTGTAAAATGACTAGACACTTCCAAAAACATTTTGCTTATAGCTCTGGATTTTGGTTCATCCCTTTTGCTGCTAGAATATTCATTATATAATGTAGCTGGAGAGTTTCTTTCCAGCTCCCGCCAAGCCCCAGCAATCCCTCAGCCTACTTATAAAATAAACAGACGCTTATGTTATTTAAACTGTTTGGCCTAATGGCTCAGGCTTCTAGATAGCTGTTCTTATATCTTAAATTAACCCATTTCTATAAATCTATACCTTGCTACATGGCTTGTGGCTTATCAGTATCTTACGTGTTGGTACTCATGGCGGCGGCTGGCAGCATATCCTCAACTCAGCCTTCCACTTCCCAGAATTCTATTCTCTGCTTGTCCTGCCTATACTTCTTGCCTGGCTACTGGCCAGTCAGCATTTTATTTATACAGAGCAATATCCACAGCAATATAAAATGTAATGTAGTTTAGGTTAATCATCTATCCTTACCTGTCTTCATTCCCCAGAACTGATACCAAACAGAGTGGATTCCCTTAGACTTCAAAACAAAACAAAACTGAGGGTTCCTAGGATTTCATAAATTTTTACTTTTTCACATAACAATGTTTTGTTTTGTTTGTTTTCAGTTTCCAAACACTTTGGAAGATCATATTTACCTGAGCATGGCTTTGGCAAGAGTCTCAATGTGGGCAAGTTCTTAAGCATATGTTGAGGCTGATTTTCAGTGGTTAACTCAGTGTACATTGTTGGAAGAGGGGTTTGTTGGCAAGAACATTATAGGCAAAGCCTCAGCTGGGCAGCATGAATTGCGCCATTTAATCAGCCCATCATAGGCAGCAGCAACAAGCCCTGAAGAGGGATTCACATAATGCATAGGAAGAAAGGAGCATGCAGCTTCGGAGGTGTGAAAATGAAGGAGGGATTGACAAATAGACCAGTGTGGCAGGATTTCCAGAATGAAGGAATTGGAAAAGATTGGGGGCAAAACATGAGTTAAATGTTTGCGAACACTGGCCTGGCTAGATGGCGAGTCTGCTGACCTGAGCTCAGTCTGTGGAGCACACGTAAGAGCGGAAGAAGAGAACCAACTCTACAAAGTTGTCCTCTGACCTTCGCCTCCACACGCTAACAACAGTAACAGTAATAGTAATCAAGTTGTTTTTTAAGATTCGTAAATATTTGTGAAAGGCCACGATCATTAAGAGTCAAGTACTCTGGGGGCTGGAAAGGTAACAAGTTGGCTCAGTGATTAAGAACACTTGTTGCTCTTGTAGAGGACCTAGCTTTCAGTTTCTAGTACCCACATGATGGCTCAAACCATCAGTAACTCCAATTCCAGGGAATCCAACATCCTCTTGTGACTTTCTTGGGCACCAGTCACACACATAACACACATACATGCATGCAGGCAAAGTACTCATGAACATAAAATAAATGTAAAAAGTCAAACATTCTGTACTATGATTTCTTTAGCTTTTATAAGGTTATTTCTGTTTCATTAGACAGTCGGGATGATTGGGTTTGACTGTAACTTTGTCTTTTCTAAATTTTCAAATTATAGTGTGTGTGTGTGTGTGTGTGTGTGTGTGTGTGAGAGAGAGAGAGAGAGAGAGAGAGAGAGAGAGAGAGAGAGAGGATGCACATCTGAAAGTCAGATGACAACTTGCAGGAGTCAGTTCTCTCCTTCTACCACGTGGGTAGGTCTTGGGGATAAAATTCAGGTCATCAGTCTTGTCAGTAAGGACCTTCACATGCTAAGATGCTAAGTCATCTTGCCAGCCCTGGTCTTTCTATGTAAAGTTCCTGTAATTCTGGGCAGAAGGAAATAGGATGGTTTGAGTTCTGTGATGCCTCTTATTTCAGCAGGGCAGTTGACATAGGCTGCCATATTCCTGGTACAAGTAAACATCCATCCCCAAAGACTGATGATGGATTGATGGCAGGACAGACGCAAGCCCAGCGCAATAACAGAACTCTGTTTGGTCCATTTCTTTTTTCCATATTCACTGCTGTTTGCCAATGACATAAGGAAACACACACAGCATACATACACACATCAGAGTTTCAGATGATACAACGAAATGGGAAGGGATAAATAAATGTGTTTGTTGACATATCAAAGGAAGACTTTACTTCCTTTCAGTTTGAGCTAACACCTTCTAGTAATTTACCGAAAGGTACACAAGGGAAAGAGTGAGGTAAGAGTGTGCATACGTGGACATATAGATGTATTTTTTCTCTTTAAACCATCCAGAAAGTGTGTGTGTGTGTGTGTGTGTGTGTGTGTGTGTGTGTGTGTGTGTACTTTAAGCTATCTAGAAAATTGTGTGTGTGTGTGTACTTTAAGCCGTTCATAAAACATAGGGTTGTTCCTGTGACTGCATATTGTTAGGTCCAAAGCAGCCCCCCAAAATGGAAGTGCTGGTGACAATGTACTAAACAGAAGGGCATTGACTGGGCAAAGGATTGTTATTGGGGGGCAGTGCCTAAAGGCAGGTTTCTTTTAACAGGAACCTCCCTCAATCTGCCCCCAACAGTCAACCACCTTTAGCAAGAGCATCTAGTTCCCGGTCAGTTGGACAACCTGTATCAACTCAGAGATCCCTGCCCCTGCTGCCTGTCATGTAGAATCCTCTTGCCTTTCTGCCATTTTACTCCTCTCCATCCCCACCCCTTCCCCAGACAGCCTTGACAGTTTGATCCCCAACAAACCTTTCTTTCTACCCATAGAGTGGTCTGATTCATTTGTTTCACCGTGCCCTTGCTTAATTTGGTACAGAACAATGGGACACCTTTTCAAAGAGTCCCACCTCTCCTAACTGAACCAAACTACCCATCAGACCTTCCTGGGTGTGGATTTTTCACCTCTATGCTGGCTTCTGCTTCCCACCATGTTCAACTCCAAATTTTAGAGACCATCTCTTCAGTCCCATCATGTGGAGAAGGGAAGCCCCTCCACTGATCCTGGGCATCTCTCTGATGAGTCTTTGTCCGCTTGGGGGTGCCCTTGAATTGAGACTTTGTCCCACAACACTTACCCCTTACAGTGTTGCCCTTCCTGTGGCTCCTGCACACAGAAATCCTCTGGCAGAGTCCCTTCCTGTTTATGGTCCTTTTCGAAGTCTCTCCCAGCTCCTCCTTGCTCTGCTCCTGGAAATTCTTTACTGCCACCCTTTCCAGGACCTCGCCTTTCTGCCTGCCCTGTCTCTTGCCCACTCCTGAAGCTTGCTCTGTTTCTCTCACTTGCCTCTGGAGCCTGAACTAACCATGTGCTCTTAGACTCACTCCTCTCACCTGGCTTCTAATCTCTTTCCTTCCTCAGATTTTCCTCCTCAGAGACTCCATTAAGTCACACTGTATGGCTACAAACAACTTGACCTCAGTACAAACTAATCAGTCTCAGAGACCAGAAAACGGCACACCTGATTTCCAAACTCTTAACAGATTGTGACGACTTCTGCCACCACACAAATGATTTGAAAATCACTTTATCTCTGTTTTCTCTGCTCTCTGCTCTTGAAAATCTCTTATCTCTAAGCCTTCTTTGCTGGGTGCTCGATCTCATCCTCCCTCTGATCGCTGGTTCTGGCTTACAGAGACTTAAATGTCTTTTAAGTATGGATAATGTTGGATATTGTCACATGCTGTTCTACTCGACTGAAAAGCTCTGGAGATGAAATTTGGCCTGCCCACTACAGATCCAAGTATATTTGCTTAAAAGTTTCCTCCAAAACCTTTGTCCTGGGTCAGGTGGGCCACCTGACTCTGTGATGGGTTGAAAAAGTACAAAACAGAACAGCTCAGAAAAAAGACACGAAGTGCTTGAGAACAAGTAAGAGGTAATTTATTTCCAAAGAGAAACAGATTTGGCTCTCAATGCCACTGCCCCCACCCCAACTCTTTGTGTGGTTCTGTTCACTATCGTTGAAGCTTTTGCTGAAATGTAAACTTTATCTCAGGATTTGTAAAATCATTAGGTTGTGCTTTTAAAAAAATGTGTAAAGCCAGGTGGTGGTGTTGCACACCTTTAATCCCAGTACTCAGGAGGCAGAGGCAGGAGGATCTCTATGAATTTGAGGCTAGCCTGATCTACAGAATGAGTTCCCGGACAGCCAGGGCAACACAAGAGAGAACCAGTCTGGGAATGGGGGGGTGAGGAGAGGTGGGGAGAGTGTAAAAATCCCAAGCAGAGAAAAAATTAGCTTAAACCTTGTAACAAAAAGGGTTGATAGTTAAAAATCTATGTATGGGTAATCTTAATTTGCTACAGCATATCATATATGTAATTTGGATTCAACTCTTGTTTAGAAAAATAGAGGTGTTTGAAGATGGTTTGTTTTATTTTATTTTCCCTAGACTAATAAGACAACACCAAGCCTCTAAGATATTTTGGGACAAAGGGAGATTTTTTTTTTATGATGATTTTTGTCCTAAGAGTAAAACTGATAGATGAGGACAAAATCATGAATGGGGTTTATGGAAAATAGGACTTAAACTTGATAATTAAGGTATATAAACTCCTCGGGTTCTAATGTTCTGGCTGACAGAAACTGACTTAAAGGTGTATATCTAACCATTTATGCCTTTTCTAACTTTGTTAAGCTTTTAGCTATTTGAATAAACTGAGTCATAAGAAACTGTGATATTTTGTAAATGTATACTATGAAAGGATTGGGAAAATGGGCTTCCCAGTCTCTCCATGGACTGTATTTGTGGTTTAAAGTTTGTTTTGCTGAATTCAAAATTAGAAATTTTAAGGCTCAAATTTAACAAGAATAAAATTCTAAAATCCTAATCTTACTAACTTGTTATAAACTGTTAAAGATAATTAAGACATGCAAGTTAATGGTCAGTCAGTCATCTTATAAATGGTCAAATTCTTTAATGTACTCAGAACTATATTTTTAGTCATGCTAAGTACAAATGTAATTCATTTACAGGGACAAGCTTTGGAGGGAGAGAACAATTTATATCTCCCATTATAGAGTCTTCTGTATGTGTTGTCAAGGTTAAGCCTAAAGCAAGTAACTAAAAATACATTTAAAATAAAAAAGTTGTTTAATATAAAATAATATTCAAAATCATGTGTATTAAGAGACAACTCGGGCTGGAGAGATGGCTCAGCCCTTAAAGGCTAGGCTCACAACCAAAAATATAAGAGACAACTCGCCAGGCATGGTAGAACATGCCTTTATTCCCAGCACTAGGGAGGCAGAAGCAGGCAGATCTCTGTGAGTTCAAGGCCAGCTTGGATCTACATAATGAGTTCCAGGAAAGCCAGGGCTCTGTAGAGAGACCTGGTGTCAAGAGAGAGAGACAGAGAGAAATCTTAAGAGACTAGACGATGGCCCTCTAACCCTTCAGAGATCTGTTGAATATGGCATTGAAGGCATTTAATGAAAGGGATAAGCAGGAAAGAGTGAAAAGGCTTCCCATAAAAGACAGAAAACCGGCTCTGGCAGCATCCCTGGGGCCACCCCAGGAGGTGATGGGGCACCAACAGACCCTACCTGGAGCTTTCTTCAAGTTTGGCAACACTGGTCACTGGATGAAGACTGCACTTCACCTCAGGACCCTGCTCAGGTGTGACATTGGAAGGTTCTCTCTGCCTTGCCAAGGTAGGCCAGTCCCCAAGTTCCTCCTCCGAAGAAAAATCTTTCTGATCTTCTGGGTCTGGCAGCCAAAGACTGATGCTGCCCTGGAACTCCGCCTCCAGCAACCTAGAGGAGTCCAGGGTGAAGTCTCTGTTGTTTTTAATAGATTCTGGGGCTATACTGCCTACTCACTCTGGTAAGAGTTCTCCTTTTCAGATCTTTGTGGTAGGTGTTAATGGCCAGCTCCACCTACCTAGGGCCACAGGTCCTCACTCTGTTCTCCCTGGGGCCACTTAATCCCTCACTCTTTTCTCGTTTTGCCCAGTTACCCAACCCCATGCTGAGCAGGGACATCATGGCTAAATCACACTTTCCTTTTCTTTTCATCCACCTCCTTCTGGAATTTTTCATCTCTTTCCAGCCTCTGAAGAGTCTTCTTGTCGACACTAATGCTTCACCCTATCCTCTTCAAGATTCCCTCATTGACTCAAAAGTATGGGACACCTCCTCTCCTCTGTGGCTTCCCATCATCCCCCTACTAAATTCCTACTCCAGGACCCTACCTACCCCTGTCACTCTCAATCCCATATCCCTTTAAAACAGACAAGGCCTAAAACCTATCATACAGCGCCTTCTTAATAAAGATGTGTTACATTCATTTATGCTGTGGAACATTTGTTTAATGATGCAAAGATGTGTTGCATTTCTTTATGTTGCATTTGCTTAACTCTGTGAAGCTGTGTTACTGTGCCTGTCTAAAGCACCTGATGGTCTAATAAAGAGCTGAACAGCCAATAGCTAGGCAGGAGACAGCATAGGCAGGGCTGGCAGGCAGAGAGAATAAATATGAGGAGAGATCTGGGAGAAAGATCTAGGAGCAAGAGAAGGAGGAGGACTTCAGGGTCCAGCCACCCAGCTACATAAGAAGCCATGGAGAAAGAAGTAAAGAAAAGATATATAGAAATAGAGAAAGGTAAAGGCCCAGAAGCAAAAGGTAGACAGGCTAATTTAAGAGAGGCTGGCTAGAAGCAAGCCAAGCTAAGGCTGGGCATTTGTGAGTAATAATAAGCCTCTGTTTGTGCATTTATTTGGGAGCTAGGTGGTGGGCCCCCCAAAGAACAAAGAGCCAAAAGAGCCAAAGAGTTTAAAAAAACAAGACCAACTACAGGTATCTTCAAGTCCATTCACCCTACTCCATAACACACTCCCTTGCCTGTCCTGCCATTCCAGACCTTAAGGACACTCTCTTCGCCATTCCTTTATACCCAGATTCACATGATTCTTTGTCTTCACTTAGGAGGACCCTGACACCAGAACAGCACATTAGCTTACTTGGGCTGTGTTATGAATTATTGCATGGGGGGACCCCTGAGAGTATCCCCAAATGCAGGGAAACATGCTGGGCAGATGCATGCTATGCTGGCATGGTGGTGATGGTGGCAGCCAGTAATTCACAACCCAGATAGTGCATCCACGTGGAGAGTTTATTATAATAGAGAGATGAAGAGAAAGATAGGAAAGAGAGAGGAAGAGAGAGAGGTTGAGGGTGCGCACCTCATGGGAGGAAAAGCAGAAGAGGGGAAAGGGAGGAGTTTTTCCTTAGGATGAGGCTCTTACGTCAGGACGCAGGATGGTGCCAAAGGGTGTGATTTCAAGGGGTGGATTAGAATATTAACATTTTTCTGATATTATATTTTTTGATATTATAAAAAGAGGTGAGTTATGGGAGCAAGTGGGGGAACTAGGATGCTGAATTCTTGAGGCTACTTCAAACTGACAAGGGGTGAAGTAGGGAGAGGGGAACTGGGAGTCATACACAGCGGAAGATCTCAGGACCGTTCCTTGAGGGAGCTGAGGAGGCAGATTGCAGCAGTGATGTTCCAGGAGCTTGGGGGGAAATGGAATGCCAAATCAGGAGTACAGAAGCCATGGCATCTGCTATTTCTCTGGAGGTCAGGCGGGAACAATGAATCTGCAAAATATGCTCAAAAAATAGGTGGGGTCAGAATGGGCTCTGGAGAGTGTTAGTTTTCATCAGACCAGATTTCTTGATGCAATAACAAAACTTTCCTCAGGAGCCTGTAGGTATCTGTAAAGCACCTGGAAGGGATTTACATCATGGCAAAAGGGTTAAAACTCCATTTAAGGACTCAAGTGGCTGCAGAGGAATGAATGCCAGACCACAACTGGACCTCCATCCTGCCCAGACGACTGGAGCCTGGAGAGGCAGCTGGGGAATGCCAGGCGAAGACCGGAGGACTTTTCCTCAGCCCATAAAACAATGGAGAAACAATGGGCAGTAGAAGGCAATTCCCTAACCTCCCTCCATACCAATGGCCTGAACGCCTGGTGCCCTGCCTATGCTGCCCTTAGTAAAGATGGCAGTGAAGTCATATGACCTGCCTGTTTTGACCTTAGCCAAGATGCTGGCTAGACCATGTGGTTCCCCTTATTTAAGATGGTGCCTTGATCACATGATTACCCATGTGTAAGATGTCACCACCTGATCATGTGATTGCCCTATCAAATATGGCACCTGACCACGTGTTCATGTGGGGTTTTTTTTTTTTTTTTTTAGTAAACTGAGCAGATGAGGAACAGATAAATTGAAGCATTTAAAAGTCTGCCAGAAATATAGATGGCCATATCAATCATACATTTTCATTCACACATAGGAAATAGACTTTGTGAAAGAAAGAGGGAGAAGTAGCAGAGCAGCCATGTGGGAGAGAGGGACCCCCTCCCTGGGCTGTGGAATGGAGCGAGCTGCTACAGGGGGATGGACCCAAGTCATGGGTCTGCAGCAGTGGTGGGGGTGGGGGGCATGGCACATTTTTCCACAATGAGGTATAAGGCCCAGCAGACTGACCTCTGGAGTCCCAGAGGTCAGCGAGGGCCAAGGATAACACCACAAGATGGCTAATGGACCGTCATCACAAAGGCTATTGGCCATGGAATTGAGAGGGCACAGGCCATCTCCATATGCCATCGCATAGGGATGGGGGCCGAAGGGCTAAGACACGTGGTACCAGCAAGCGAAACAAGATGAATCCTCACTTGTGGGAAAATGGCCAGAAGGGAAGGGAGGAATCTTATGGATATGATAGGGTGAAGAGTCCCCAGCAGCGCTCCAGCCTGAAAAATGGCGGGTGGTACAGGATCCCAGAACTCCTCAGACTGCCGACTGGCGGGAGAAAGCAGTGGGATTGTCTGGTGATGTCGGGCGCCAATGTTATAAGTTACCATGCGGGAGAGGGAGGACCCCTGAGGGTATCCCTTGTGTGCAGGGAAACATGCTAGGCAGATGCATGCCATGTGGGCATGGCAGTGGCGGCAGCCAGTAATTCACAACCCAGATGCTGCATCTACGTGGAGGGTTGATTTTACAATAGAGAGATGAAGAGAAAGGAAAGGGGGGGTCAAGGGTGCGCACCTCATGAGAGGAAAAGCAGAAGAGGGAGAAGGGAGGAATTTTTCCTTAGAATGAGGCTCTTACGTCAGGATGCAGGGCAGTGGCAAGAGGCGGGATCTCAAGGCGCGGATCAGAACATTAACAGACTGTCCTTCCCCGGGGTTCTGAGATAGCTCCCAACTTCCTGGGCCAGGCTCTGTGCATTGACCTCCTTTCTGTCAAGCTGTCTCCCAGCCACTTAATCCAATGTTGATAACCTCTACTATGGAGTCCCTTGTTCTCACAGCAGCATGTGCTCAGTTTCTTAACTCTCTAGGAAACAGAAAACACTGATCTCTCAAAGCTCAGTTTTCTGTCGTTCGAGTCAGGCATCTAGGTTTTCTGCTATCCCCTAACGCCATGAACTCCCAATCGCAGACAGTACCTGCGGTCTCTCACACCTCCAACCACCAAGAAAGGGAGTCTCTCCTTTCTTGTCCTTATCCAGGTGGGGTACCTCTGAACCTGGATTCCCAACTTTGCTCTTCTTGTTCACCCCTCTATGAAGCAGCTAAGGTCCCTTAACTGAGGCCCTAGGCTCTACCAAGCCTGACACCTGCTCTCTTGCCTCTGAGAGGCACTCGCCAGGCTCCTGCTCCGGCTCTCTCCAGAGCTTGACCAACCCTTTATTCTGGATACAACAGAAAAATAGTTCCAAAAAGTCGGGCAGTGCTGGCGCACGCCTTTAATCCCAGCACTCGGGAGGCAGAGCCAGGCGGATTTCTGTGAGTTCAAGGCCAGCCTGGGCTACCAAGTGAGTTCCAGGAAAGGCGCAAAGCTACACAGAGAAACCCTGTCTCGTAAAACCAATTAAAAAAAAAAAAAAAAAAAAAGTTCCAAAAGCCCCACCTCTGCCCCTGTTGCCTGTCTTCCCAAACAGCTAGATCCAACAGCCAGAGTCTGGCAACCTTGCCTACAGGCGCTAGCAGCAGCCTCCTTATTGGCACAGGAGAACTCTAAGTTCACATGTGGTCACCTTCTCTGTCCTCCCGTCACATGGGCTCAAGGATCTCCTGTCACAGAACAGCCTCTCTACTCTTCCCTTCTGAACTTGGACTTGTTCCCACCACCTTCCTAGAAAATCCACTGTCTCACTTGATTCCTGCCCTCCTCTCAACCCTGCCATACTCCCTCCCAAGGCCACTACCCTCAGTCGTTCCTGCCTTGAATCACTTGAAACCCTGACCTCCAAAATCCACAGCTTTCTATTCCCCCTCTGTCACATGCTGGCTGTACTCAGTTCATGGATGGAAGCTCAGCTCTCACCGCACTGGCTTCCGCCAAGCAGACTATGCTGTAGTCCCGTCTGATCGGGTTAGAGTGGGCCTGCACCACCGGGCCCTGCTAATGCTATAGCTTCGGGAAGTGCTAAAGTCAGCCAACACCCCACCCTCCTTCCTTTATTCTTTGGTTCCTCCAAGCTTGACTCCTGTGGCTCTGAATCCCTCCCAACACAGGACCTGTCCTCACCAGACAGTTTAGCGGCCCTGCCGCCCGCCATAGCAGCAAGCCGGCCTGGCCAGCTCCTCCCCAGAGGCTGTAGGTGCCTGGCCACTCCGGGCATAGCTAGAGAGCACATTCACCTTAAGAACATTCTGGCTGGGGCTGGAGAGATGGCTCAGTGGTTAAGAGCACTGGCTGCTTTTCCAGAGGTCCTGAGTTCAATTCCCAGCACCCACATGGGGGCTCACAACTGTCTATGGGATCTGATGTGCAGGTAGGTGTGTATGCAGACAAGTATACATAAAAAAGTCTTTTAAAAATTACTTTTTACTCAGCCTTTATGCTCCAATGATGATTTTAAAAGGTCTTGACTTGCTTTTTTCAGTGACTACTCTCAAGAATTAAGCACCTATATCTCATGGTAAATGAGATGTTTCCAGAATGGAAGGAAAAAATAGAAGATTTGTGCAAGTTGTAAGGATGTGGGGAAGTGATTTAAGCTATGTGAAAAATTAAACTTGGTGATGATAATATGATATTCAATTTTCAAAGTTCAAAATTTAACACATCAGTGTTAAACCCTTACTTAAATCAATGGAGTTGTCCTAAGTGATTAATCTATTTTGTTAAGTTATAGGTACTAAAACTTTAAAAACAGTTAAAATTCTCATATCACAGACTCAAGAAAAATTAAATTTCCTTTGGGCATTTTAAACTTGTTCTGTTATGTAGATAACTTTTAGGCTATTTTGCTATAGCTCAAAGGTGTGTATCTGCTCAAGCAGTTTGCAGGCATTGACTGCTTCCTCTGCAGTGAGATTGAGCAGAGATTACAGAGTGGTCCTGCTCGTACATCGGAAACGTGTAGCTCTTTTGGTCAACTTTAAAGAAATTCATGTAAGCTTTAGGGAGTGGGGTGAATGACTGGAAACTTCAAGCATACCCAAGATAAAGATCCCCCTAAGCTCCCTGACAGTACCTTCTGTCCAGTCTCTGTCCCGGCAGATTTCCACTCGGCTGACAGACACCACCCAGGAATCAACTTTGGCCCTGCAACTGCTCCAAAATGGCCTCACCTCCCCTAGCCTCCATAGTCTCGCAAAAGCAGTGAGTCCTCAACTTGCTGACAGACAAAAAAGGAGGCACTGTCTCTTCCCTGGTGAAGAAGGTTGTCACCCTGTGAACTAGTGCAGCCAAGGACTAAAGATTGACATGAGCTAGCCAGCTCACGAACTACAGCCTCCAGGGGCCGACTCCTGGGAAGGGCTCTCCTTTTGGTATCCCTTGGGCCCCTAGCTCCTCCATCTCCTCAGCCCACTGGCTTCTGTTCTTCTCGTCGTAATGATTGTTCCTTGTCTCTTCAGGCTCCTTCAGGACACAATTAGTGAAATAACCCCGTAGTCAGTAAACCAGATGCTTCCAACGGAATTTCCTCAGGTCTGCTACATTGCCTGCCAGACAGCTTGAGTCCCTACTTTGAATGAGCATTCCAGCCCTGCCTCTTCTCAAGCCCTCCTCCCCACATCAACAGGAAGTAGCCAAAGGACTATCAAAAAAAGTTGGAATGTTAAGCCCCCAAAATGGCAGTGCTGGTGACATTATCCTAAACTGAAGGACTTTGGGTAAACAGAAGCCTAAAGGTGGGTTTTGGTTTACCAGGAACCTCCCTTAATCTCCTAGAAATTCCACTTTGATCTGTCCCCCTAAACAGCTTGTATCAGCTCAAAGACCCCACCCCCACCCCGCTGCCTGTCATGTAAAATCCTCTTGCTTTTCTGCCATTTTACTCCTCTCTGTCCCCAGCCCCCCACCCCCAGAGATAGCCTTTGCAGTTTGATCCCCAATAAATCTTTCTTTCTACCCATGGAGTGGTCTCTTTCTGTGGTTTCACTATGCCCTCGCTTACATATATATATATATATGAATCTAATAAAGTGACCTTGCAGATGTCAAAGGAATAGTACAAGAGGAACACCCCAGAAATGTTACTATGTGCCTGGCAGTGGTGGCACACACCTTTAATCCCAGCACTTGGGAGGCAGAGCCAGGTGAATCTCTGTGAGTTTGAGGCCAGCCTGATCTACAAAGTGAGTTCCAGGACAGGTTCCAAAGCTACACAGAGAAACTGTCTTGATAAACCAAAAGAAAAGATGTTACTGTGGTAAAGTAGAAGTCGAGACTGTTACTGTCTTAGGCTTTATATTGCTATGAAGAGACACTATGATCACAGCAGCTCTTATAAAGGAAAACATTGAATTGGGTGGTTTCTAGTTCAGAGGTTCATCCATTATCATTATGGTGGGACACAGCAGCGTGCAGGCAGACATGGTGCTGGGGAAGTAGCTGAGAGTCCTACATCTTGCAGGCAACAGGAAGTCTGAGTGTCACACTGAGCAAAGCTTGAACAAAAGAGCCCTCAAAGCCCGCCCCCACAGTAACACACTTTCTCCAACAAGGTGACACCTACTTTAACAAGGCCACACCTCCTAATAGTGCCACTCCCTTTAGGGACCATTTTCTTTCAAACCACCATAGTTACCCAGCATGCTGTTCACATTTTAAACAAGGCATGCTTTTTGTCAACAGAACTAACATGCATATTGAGCATATCAAGCACCAAAAAGCCAACATTGCTTCCTGAGGCATGTGATAGAGAACATGAAGAAAAAGAAAGAGGCCTGAGAGAAAGTCTGTGGTTCCACTGAGAGGCAGCCTGCTCTAGCTAGAGATTCCCACTTGAGGTGAACCAACAGAAAACAGCCTGAGCTGGGAACACATTCCCTGTGAACTTATGGCATAATACATGTTAAAATAAAAAAAAAAAAAGACTTCTGAGTTGAAAAAATTAGAGAGAAAAAAATATACAATTATTTAGGGGCTGGAGAGATGGCTCAGCACTTAAGAGCACATACTGCTCTTGCTGAGGACCTAGGTTTGATTCCTAGTACCCATGTCCAGTGGCTCACAACAGCCTGTAACTCCAGCTCCAGGGAATCTGACAACATCTGGCCTCCATGCCCCTGCACTCACATGCACATACCCATAGATAAATACATACACATAATCTTAAAAAATAAGTAAATGTTTTGGACAGAATGATAATTACAAGCATCTGTAATCTAATCGGTGTAAATATAAGATACTGTATCTAGGATCAGAGTCTCAATAGCAGCTGAAGAAATTGATCTTCCCAACAACTGATATGAACAGAGGTGGAGGGTTTGGGCTGATTACTGTATGCCCCAGCAGTGTGAGGCATTTGGCAAATAAGACTGTTTAGTAGACAAACCATGTCTCTTACACTGTTTTGCTTTTGTTTTTGTTTTGGGACACAGTCTCACTACATAGCCCTGGAGGGCTTGGAACTCACTATGTAGACCAGGCTGGCCCCCAACTCATAAAGATCACCTGCCTCTGCTTCCTGAGTGCTGGGATTATGCCATCATATCCAGTCTATTCACTATTCTTTCATTGAACCAGCCCTTATTTACCATAGCATGTGTTGAGTACTATGTTATGCATGAGACAGAGTTCCTGCCCTCACACAGCCTGTGCTTAGTGAGAGATAGAAACAACCACAGGGTAAAGAGAGGCTTGTAGATGGACTTTTCTTTCCTGTCAGTCAATTCCCAAATAACCACACAGAGACTTATTATTAATCATAAATGCTTGGCCAATAGCTCAAACTTGTTACTAGCTAACTCTTACATTTTAAATTAACCCATATTTCTTATCTATGACCTGTCACATCTCCTGCTTCCTCTCCAAGTCTCCTTGCGATCCAGAGAGACTCCTCCCACTTCTTCCTAGCATTCTCTTAGTCTGGTTCTCCCACCTAACCTTATCCTGCTTAGCTATAGGCCAGTCAGTTTCTTTATTAAACCAATCACAGTGACATATATTCACACAGTGTAAAGGAATATTCCACAGGGATGAAGACACAGCTCAGCAGTTAAGAGCGTGTGCTACTCTTTTAGAGGACTTAAGTTTGGTTCCCAGCACACATGTCCTATAGCTCACAACCACCTGTAGCTCCAGCTCTGGGGAATGTGATATCCTCTTCCGATACCCATGGACACCTGCATTCATATGCATATACTCCACACAGATGCACACACCATACATACACATAGAATTTTAAAATGTTAGTGGGAGAGGAGAAACATTTAAAATCTGTGAAATCTCATGCAGGGGTCTAGAAGGACATAACTAGAGAGGGTATTCCTGGTGCCACTTTTCATGAGGTAGGTAGGCCTCTCTGAGGAAATGGCATTTCAGCTGAGGCCAGATGAACAAGCAGGAGCATGTGGGGAGCAGCATATGCCAAGCAAGACAGTGGGCACATTGGCTACAGTTTCTGAAAAAGAGATTATTTAGTAATCTGAAAAAGAGATTAATTAGCCACTGGGCGGTGGTAGTGCATGCCTTTAATCCCAGCACTCAAGAGGCAGTGGCTGGCAGATCTTTGTGAGGCCAGCCTGATCTACAAAGTGAGTTCCAGGACATACAGGGCTACACAGAGAAACCCTGTCTTCAAAAACAAAAACAAAAAACAAAACAAGCCAGGCTGTGGTGGCGCATGCCTTTAATCTCAGCACTTGGGAGGTAGAGCCAGGAGGGTCTCTGTAAATTCAAGGCTAGCCTGATCTACAGAGTGAGATGCAGGACAGGCACCAAAACTACACAGAGAAACCCTGTCTCAAACAAATAAACAAACAAAAAAAGTCACTGAGGGTTGCCCTGTTACTATCTTCAGACAGGAACATGAATGAAGCTGACTCAGGCAACTCAGGGACCTGTGAACAACAAAGCTGTCCCGTTTGGCCACCAACCTCCATTCACCCAGATTTCCTCAGTAATGGGAGTTCCGACACAGCCGTTAAAAGCTAAGCTGCGGTTTACATACTCCTTGAGTATGAGCATGAGTATGAGCACTGGAACATGGTCTTGAGTAGAATGCTAACAAGAAACCTACTCCCTTTGCATCTTGGACCTTGGCAGCCACCTACCTTGGACTGGAGAACCCCACGGAAAAGCAGAGCCCCAGTTGGAAGGGGCCCGGTTCACACAATGACAGCAAAGAACGGGGTCACCTGCTACCCTCAATCACGCACCAAGAGCAGTTACCTGATGGAGGAAAGGCTTTCTGTGTTCTTCAGAACCCTGAGTTACTGTCTTATCTCTTACCTGGTCTGTTACCTGATCTAACTGATGAATAAAAATAGTCATGACAGGAAGACAGCCTCGTGTCACCAAACACTCCAGACTTAGAACATTACATTTAGTCCAAAGAGCTGTTTGCCTTAGGAGACATCGACCATTCAATCTGAAGCTTCACTGCTGAGCCATCTGGGTCTCCAGTCCAAGGTAGGTGGCTGCCAAGGTCCAAGATGGAAAGGGAGCAGGTTTCTTTTTAGCATTCTACTCAAGACCATGTTCAAGTGCTCATACTCAAGAGAGTATGTAAATCTGAAGCCTGTCTAGGGAAACATAACAATGAAATTTAGGAATCTGAAAACTGAGTCCGTTAAAACCTGTTAAAAGACGGCCGTTTAGTCTGAAAAAGAGATCACTTAAGGGTTGCCCTGATACTGTTTTCAGACAGAAAGATGAGTGAAACTGAGCTCAGGTAGCTCAGGGACCTGTGAACAGTTAGGGTTTATGAGGAAGCAGATTCTAATCAGTAGAGAGTTGAGGTTTCTGTTGTGAGGACTGACTATAAAAAGCCCAAAGGCTGGGCCGGTGAAATGGCTCAGTGAGTAAAGATGCTTGCTGCCAAACCTGAGGACCTGAGTTCAATCCCCCTTAGTGGAGGTAAGCACTGACTCCTGGCTCTCCTCTGACCTCCATAGGAGCACCATGGCAAGCGCATGCGTGTGAGTATATGTACACACACACACACACACACACACACACACACACACACACACACACAGAGTAAATAAATATGTAATAAAAATGTTTGAGCCCAGGGGGCTGGAGAGATGGCTCAGCAGTTAAGAGCTCTGGCTGCTCTTCCAGAGGACCCAGGTTCAATTCCCAGCACCCACATGGCAGCAGGTCACAACTGTCTGTTCCAGGGGATCTGACACCCTCACACAGACATACATGCAGGCAAAACACCAATACACATAAAAAATAAGAATAAATAAATCATTAAAAAAATGTTTTTAAGCTGGGCGGTGGTGGCCCACACCTTTAATCCCAGCACTTGAGAGGCTGAGGCAGGAAGATCTCTTAATGTGAGTTTGAGGCCAGCCTGATCTACAGAGTGAGTGCCAGAAAAACCTTGTCTTTAAAAAAAAAAGTTTGTTTGTTTGTTTGTTTTTTAAAAAGCACTTGTTGCTCTTGGAGTAGACCCGGGTTCCATTCCCAGTATCCACATGGAGCCTCACAAGTGCCTGTAACTGCAGTTCCAGGGGACTTGATACCCTCTTCTGGCCTCTGTGGGCACCAGGCATGCGCACAGTGCACATACATACATGCAGGCTCACACACAAAATATTCTAAGTCTGGATTGCTTTGAGTACCAGAAGTTTCTCCTGCTTCCACATCTAGAAACACCACTCCCCAGTGTGCTTCCCCCCCCCCCAACACACACACACTAGTGAGCTGTAGGATAACCCCAGCATTCTTGTGGAGGTCCCAGTGGATTCTGGGCTTGCATTAATTGGAATAATGCAAGTCGAAGTCGGGTCAGTTTGGGTGGAATCCTGAGGCAGGAATCATGAAGCCAGTGGAGAACTCCATCCTGTCAGGTGGAGGGTCGTGGCTCTGGTTCTTTACGTTCCGTGCTCAGCATTTAGGCACTTAGGCCAAACAAGTAGCAACTCAAGGAAAGCAGAAAGTTTTAAAAATTGATTTTTCTTTGTTCTTGTGATAATCCAAGAAATATTTATGGGCTATCATCCCTTTTTCAAAACTTATCTTCTAAGATGAATGATCCTTTCATTCCAAGGAACTCCAAGTACTGTACACCCTAGCCACAGTGAGGCTTGTCACATATCTGAACTGCTACATCAGGGCCGAACTGTCCCACAGTCTCATCTCTCAGATAAGAGAGGCTCACAAATAGGGAAGGGAGCCCTTCAGGGTCACACTGAGTCAAGACCAGGGCGGCTCCTTGAGTGAGGCCTCTCACCCCTCAGGCTTGCATTCTGTCCTGAGACCATATTTGGGGTGCCGTCAACCAGATACATCTTCCCCCACCAGAAAAAACTGAGGCTGGGGCTGGGCTCAGAGGTAGGTGGATCTCTGTGGGTTCAAGGCCAGCCCGATCTACAATAGCAAGTTCCAAGCTGGCCAGGCCTACATAGTGAAGCACTATCTCAAAAAAACAAAAAACAAAAAAACAACAAAACAAAATTAAAAAAAAAAAACAAACCTGAATATGAACATTCTTTCCAGAGTTGAAAAGTTAACATAGGCATTTAAGGATAATTTTACAGACAAAGAAAGTGGTATCTGATGGGGTCATTTGGGCAAAAGCCTACCCATTGACCTGGGGCTCCTGGCACTAAGTTTTACCAACTTTTCTTTTCAAGTCAGGGTTTCTCTGTGGCACCTGGATAGCCTGGAATTCACTCTGTAGATCAGGCTGGAACTCACAGAGACCCACCTGCCTCTGCCTCCCAAGTGCTGGGATTAAAGGCGTGCGCCGCCGCCACCACCACCACCACCACCCTGCTAAATTTTTACCATTTCATCTGCTCATAAAATCACAGGCTCGGGAACACCCCACGTGGTGACCTGGAATCAGGCCCTTGCCCTGAGCCCTGCTGTCTGGAAATCTAAAGGCTCCCAGGGTATTGGCTTTGGCCACTGAAGAGAGAGAAGTTGGGCAGTCCTTGAAAACTCACAGCTGAAGGGGGCGGGGGAAGTGTGGGGAGCCTTGTACTTACAAAGTCAAAAAGCGAAAACATGTGTTTCCCATTTGTCTTGGGATGGGAAAGAAAAACTTTTCCTTTCACTTAATCTCGGTTCAAACAAATAGAGAGACTGCCCTTTCTGTAAACTCACCGAATGTCAAATATTGTTCACTAACATGGCATCGGCTTACTAAGCCACGACCCAGCCACTTTCCTCACGTAATCCCCTCAATTAGAAGGCACTTCAGCCTGAAGAGGGGCGACTAAACTAATACACATTTCCTATGAATTGGACAGGAGTCAGCCGTGGAGTCAGGTTTCCAAATCTATAGCCTCTGATTTCAGCCAGAGCCCGAGGCAACGAGGCTACAGTCATGACTCAGGATTTTGTGAGTGAAAGGAAGCACGTCAAGTGATGTAAGAAAATTTCCCCGCTCCCTATCCCTGGCCACCTCCTCCCTGGGGAATTCAACCGGAGAGCCTTGGGTGTGTTGGGGTGGGAGAGCATCGTGTCCCCGGGTGCCCAGTTGTCCAGCACGCCCATCAGCTTACAGTGACCAAGGGTCGGTGCTGGACAAAGGAAGTACTCAGGGAAGACTGCTTGCCTGTTGGTCCGGGAGCTCAGATGATTGCGTTGTGTGTGAGAATGTGTGTGAGACTCTCATAAAATAAACCAAGAAACAAAGGGGCCGTCGTGGTCTGGGCTAGAGTCAAGGAGGGAGGCGTGTGATGCGGGCCCACCTTTGAAGTCACTTGGGTCTGTAAAAAGTCTACACTGCTCTCTTAAGGAAGCTGCCCCGGAATGAGGTTCCTGCGCATGTGGGGTTTAGGGCTATTGTCTTTGGCTCCGACTTTCACCTCAAGCCCTAGCTAGGACATGTTTAAATCCCATAACAACAGCCTGACATGAAATTGCTCACCCTCTCATTGCATCAGGGGACTTTTACTCGGGCAGATTTTGAATGCCTCATTGTTTAATAGGACAGGAAGTTTATTTTCTATGTAAATGAGGACTCTCCCCCCCCACCACCCCCACACCCTTTAGCTGCTTGGAAGACTGGTGTCTGGTTAGCTCCGGTCTAGCTCCTTCTTCGCTTGGTTTCTTTCTGAGTAAGAGTTTTCTCTACAGCCAAGCCCTCGGGCAGGCTCCCCCCTGGTGATGGGTAGGAGCTGCTCAGGGACAGGACACAGTCATATCTCCTGACAGGAACTGGACTTTCTCAGCTGGGTGCCATGGCACACACCTGTTAGTCCAGCACTCAGGAGACAGGGGCAGGTTAGTTCTAGGATGGCTACAGATTGAAATCCCTTCTCAGAAAAGGAGTGGGGAAGGGTACCTCTAAAGTTCTTCAGTTTAATCTGAATTGAAATTCACACACACACACACACACACACACACACACACACACACACACCCCATCCCCAAACCTGGAGATGCCCCTTCCTTTCCTTGGGAATTATTCAATCATGACCAGCTCACATTCAAAGCTTAGCATCAAGCTAAGGCCTCTAAAGTAAAATGTGCCAAACAAACAGTATGATAAAGCCTACTGCAGAACCATGATTATACCGCCATTACAGCAATTGTCTGAGAGGTATAGAAATTTCTAGAAAAGAAACCCCTCATGGCTCCCCATCTCCATACCATGCAGACAAACTCTTTAAAAGGCACCAGGATAATGATCCCCCTGCCAAGAAACTGGCTGAGAGAGGCCCTCAACAAGAAAAACACTCCAAATATAGCTATGGTGGGGCTGGAGAGAGAGCCCCGCAGGAAAAAGCACTTGTAGACGACCTCGTTCAATCCCCAGCACCCATATGGAGGCTCCCAACCGTCCGTTACTCCAGTTCCAGGGACACAACACCCTCTTCTGGCCTCCTTGAGCACTTCAGGGATGTGGTGTACAGACACAAATGCAGGCAAAATGCCATGCACGTGCACACACGTGCAAGAGCGTGTGTGCTTTCTACTTGGACCAGCCCACGTGCAATTTAGAAGAGGGTAGAGATCTGCTCTCCAGCCTTCCTTTTCACCAGCATGTAACCTGAGGAGCGTTAGCCACAGCAGCAAAGGCCTGAGTGATTCTGGTTGAACTGAGCTGGCCTGGACTCTGGCCCCACCCCCTCTTTAAAGCCCTGCCACCTGAGTTAGGCCCATCCTATGATGGGGCTACCCTCTGCCAGCCCACCAAATCAAGCCACATGTGCCAGTGCTTTCCATGATCTTTTTGTTGTTGATTTATTTAGTTTATGTGTGTGGGTATTTTGCCTGCATGGATGTCTGTCCACCATGGTCATGGATACTGCCTAAAGAGGCTAGATGAGAGCATTGGATGCCCTGGAACTGGAGCTATAGGCAGTTGTGAGCTACCATGTTGGTGCTGGGAATTGAACCCAGATCCTTTGGAAGAGCAGCCAGTGCTTTTAACCACTGAGCAATCTCTCCAGCCCTTCTTTCCAGAGTCATAAGCAGGCACTAGTGCTTCCCCTTCCTGTTCCTAACCCAGGTTCCACCCTAGACATCAGCATCTGGGATGCAGCCTCTGTGTCCATACTGTGGCGAGGAGAACCTTCTCCACACAATGCTTGCAGCTGTAAACAGCATCTTAGTCGCTTCTTCGTTCTCAGTAAATTGTATTGTGTTTGCACCACATCTGGTTGCTCTCACATAATGAGTCAAGGAAAGCCAAGCTGGTTCAGTGGCATATGAGTGCTCAGTTGGGTGCTTCCTTGGCAAATCTGTGGGCTGGCTTCCTAAGTATCAGGTGCAAATCCATCTCGTAGAAATAAATATGTGTCACTAACCTTCAGGAACGTTTGGGGCCTAGCATAGAGCTTTGCACATTCTAGATGTTCAGCAAACTTTTAATAAAACTGAGAATATAAAGTCTATAAATTTGGGGTGCTTCCCTGAGCTAATATGGTCCCAGAAATGACTGGGCTAAGAAAACGTTGCCTTGGTGACTTGATTCGGAAACATCACTGGGAGAATGTGGCCAGTGCCAGAACAATTCAGTTGGTCGGGTTATAGAGAAACGTTCTGAGATGTGGGCTATCAAGCACACTGGAAGACACTTTCTTCACTCTACATAAGCACTCAGCTGGCCCCAGTTCTCAGCATCCTCCACCCCCGTCCAGGTCTGTTTCTGAGAGGGGATGAGAGACGCGGGCCAGGCACTTGTTCAGATGTGCTGTTCAGATGTGCTGCCATTTTATCTCCTTAATGCCTTAGCAAGTGTGATGATTTGTAGGGCTGGCCGCTTCCCCCTTCCAGAATTGTCTTTGTCATTTTCTCCTGATCACTAAATATGGATTTTTAAATCTACAAATTCTGTGGTGGTTTTTATTGAAATTTGGAGTTGAGGAAAATTTTAAATTTAATTTTCTTATTTCACAGTACCCATTTTATTTAAATCTCTTTTAAAATCGCCTTTTATTGAAAATAGATTTTTTCCCCCTCACAGAATATATCTTGGTTAGAGTTTCCCTTCCCTCCACTCTGTCTCACATTCTTTATCAAGATCCCACACACAAGTGCGTTGCTAGGAGATTCATGGCCTCGGATGCTATTGTAATCAGAATGCTGTGGTTATGGGGCCAGTTGAATGCCTTCAGCCTGTTTATCTCATGTTTATCTTACATCCAATCATTTTTCTAAGGCTTTGTATTTACGTGGTAACTTTTGGGTTTCAGGAAATTTTTAAGTCTGCAACCACGTGATTGCCAAGAATGATGTTTTATATTGATATAAAAGTCAAGGCAGGTAGTGGTCCAAAATATTAATGTTTCAGGACTGCTGAAACGAAGCTCCACGAACAAGGTCGTCTAAAGCAGCAAAGGTGGGTCAACTGTGGTCACAGACACCTGTAACCCCAGCACTCACCAGGCCAAAGCCAGAGGACTGTGGGTTCAAACCCAGCATGGGGCACAGAGTGTGAGCCTATCTCAAAACCAAACTAAAACAAAAAAGCAAGCACAATCAAATGTATATTCTCTCTCGGTTCTGGAGGCCAGAAGTCCACACGGCAGCAGGCTAATTCTTCCCGGAAGCTCAGCTCAGGTCTACTCCATGCCGCCCTCTGGGCTCCCAGGAATTGCCAGTAATCCTTGGCAATCACACTAGTCTCTGGTAGATGCATCACTCTAATTTCTGTCTTCACATGGCTTGTTTCCCATGTGTCTATCTCCAAATCTCACGCATAAGGCTGTCAGGCCTCCAGTTTTATGGCTTCATCTTGGCTTGACTACATCTAGCAAAACTCCCTTAACAAACAAGATACTGTCAGCCGTTGCTGGGACAGAGGCACAACTCCGTGCTGACACCCTCCACGCCTAAGAGTCCCTTCATTCTCTCGGGAGGAACAAGTACGAGGTGCAGTTGGATTTATTAAGAATAGAGGGAAAGGCATTCAGAGAGAGGATAAAGTGCACTCAGTGTGGGCGCAAGCTTAAAGCCACGTGCGTGCCAGCATTTGCCGTATAGACCGTTTTGGCGGTTCTCAGTACATCTCAAAAGGTTGCTAAGAAATTTTTTTTTCTCTTTGGTAAGTGAGATTATAGGGTGGGATTATAATCTGATAAGGTGAAACCAGAAGCCACTAGGGTTGCACAAGGGATTTAGGACGTGTCTGTTACTGTAAATGAGGTTTCTGGTGAGATTCCTAGAAAATTGTAGGTTTACAGCTGGGAAGGGAGAATGGCCTTAAGCAAATGTTGCTAATTGTATTGGAATTCTTGATCCTTAGTTCGCAAGGAGCTTGAACCTTGGTGAGGGGCCCTTTTCTCTTCCCATGTCCCCATAATTTTCTCTCTCTGTCCTTCTTTCTGTACCTGGGAGTTAGGATGCCAGCGTACAGGACGGGAAGGTGCCACAGTCTCATAGTTTCCAATGTTCTTATCTCTGACCAGACTACATCTATAATTTGGGGACCACATTTCAGTAAGTATCGAAAATTCTGCTCATGTTCGGATGAAAGGGACCACGTCCTAAAGGATCATCTTCCTTGGGATGTGAGAAAGGGTTATGAGAACTATTTTCAGCTTGGCTGCAGGCCTTTGGAGGTGCGTAATGTCCACCTTCACATAATCACAGGGCCTTCCTGGTACACCTAAGCAGTGTCATTCCAGGGATGGCATTCAGAGGGAAGTTGAGTTTGGCTCAAAATTCTTTTGGCTCAAAGATCCAAAGAATCCTTGAAATATGGCTGTCTACCAAGGCCATGTACCCGGAGCAGTAGTGAATTAGCTCATCCTTCACTCATCTGACAAATATGTACAAGGTCTGTTATGTGCCAGGCAGGGAGTAGGACAATGACAGACACCTGGGAGCTGCAGGCCTGGCCTTCAGGAAGCTGCTAGTGGGCCCTGAAAAGGTCTAGGCAGATGGCTGGGCTCGTGTACCAGGATTTCAGAGTTGAAGTTCAAGGTCTTTATGATCCTTAAGAAGCAATATGTAAATGAAGGAAGGCTTTGGGGTGGAGCGTGGGAGGGCGTTTGAAGCATCAGATTTAAATGAACGCAGGCTTGCTTTGGCAGGGCATGTACACAGAGCAGGCTCCCTCATGCTATCACACAAGCCGGACCCTCCGCAGAGAATTTGATCTGCACAAGTGTCAGCCTCTCCTCCCCTGCTTCCAATTACAGCGTTCTTAGCCTTACCCCACCCGCCCTGGACTCAACAAACAGCCCAAACCCGCTGCTAGGGCTGGAACCTCCTCTATGTGGATATCAAATCCCTCTCCCAAATTGCAGCAGACAGAATAGCTGAGCCCTAGGTGTTTCCCCTCGGCCCAGGATACTCAGCCAGGGAAAGCAAATTGAGAAGCCTAAATCAAATGTTTTCAGCAGAACCAGCCCCGGGGTGGGAGGGAGAGGCCTCTGCTTTCAGCTCTCAGCCCATGCTGTTACTTTACGAGCCAAGACAAAGCCGGTCCCAGGGAAGTTAATCTGCCCTGGATAGAGCAGGGCCACTCCCTGAGGTACAGAGCCAGCTGTGGGCTCGGGGCACCCCGGTTCAGGAAACTGGGCCTGATGAGGCCACAGGGCCTGGGAGGGCGTGCCTAGTCACCGAGGAAGGGGACTGTGGGCTTGATGGCTGCTTCTCGATTGATAGTAAGAAAGATAAATGTGTTTTAAAAGATCTATGGAGGTGGGGTGTGGTGGTGCATACCATTAATCCCCGCACTACGGAAGCAGAGACAGGTGGATCACAGTAAGTTTCAAGGCCAGCCTGGTCTCCATAGTTCCAGGACAGCCAGGGCTGCACAGATTATATATATAATATATGGTTGGGGTGTGAGATGAGGCCCACAAAGCCCTCGATTTGATTTCCAGCATAGCCTAAACTGGACATGGCACTTGCCCAACATGTAGGAGACAGACGCAGAGGAACTTGGAGGAAGTTCAGGGTCATCCTTGGCTACCTAACCAATTCAAAGCCACGGGCCAGCCTGGGCTACACAAGACCCTGTCTCAAACAAAACAAAACAAAACCCACAGCTGGTGCTGAGAACCAGACATCTGGTATCCTACACCAAGGAGATGTCAAAAGTCAAAAGATGAATCTCTCGAGACGACAGTATCCTTACTCTCATTATCCATCCTATGCATCACCTGCCTGCCTTCTCTCCACCCAGCATACACTGGGTGTTTGTATAACCCAGATGCACACTTTGTCATGCCCATGTGTACACACCTACACACATACATTAGCACGCACACATTCACCCTCATATCCTTAGGCACATGTGTACCTACATACATCCTCACACACATGAATCCTTACACTTCGTTATGAAAACATACACTCTCATTCACGGATGCACATTCACCCTTACTAATACACATACCTTTCTGGTTTTGTGTTGGTCGTGTTAGATGTACACTGTTGGAAATTCCCCCTATGATCCTTATGAGGCTATATGTAAGTGAAGGATTTGACCCTCTCTTTAACGACAACACAAAGCCCAGGACTTCTCACTGGATTTCCCTTTCAAGCTGACAGTCTAGCTCACAGGCTGTGCACAGGTCAGCAGGCACTGGTCACAGAGCAACGCTCCAGCCACCCATCGTGGAGAAAGCACAGTAAATCAGTGACCACAGATGAGTCACATGACCCTTCCGAGTCTCAGTTTCTCAAGCAGAAAAAGAGGTGAGGGCACCCGCCTCATAGTCAGGAAGATGGCATCAGTCAATGAAGCGGCACACACCGGCAGTGTACAGGAGAGAGCGTTATCACCAGACTTTCCCAGGCTCCTAATCTGTAGGACGCTGGGCATGCTGGGATTGGGAGCTAATGGCATGGAAGCAGAAAACACTAAGGGCAGTTTGTGTTGTGTGCTCTTCCCAGATGCACGTTACAAGCTCTCCAGGCACCCCAGCCCTCTCTCTTTTCAAAGTCTGGCTGAGACATTTCCAGAGATCTGAGGAAGAAACTGATGGATTTCTAATGTCATCGGAGCTGCAGGTTTTCATGTTCAAAGCCACAGGGACCAGGCGGGAGGGAAAACAGAGGAAAGAAAGGCTATGGGGAAGGAGACCCAGAGAGGCAAAACCTGAAACAGCGCCCAGGGCTGCTGCCTGGAACATCTGGACCAATGCTGATGGCACAAAGGGGAAGAGTGGCCGCCAAGCAACTCTTGGCAGCAGCCCTGAGAGCCGCCTGAGGGGCTGAAGCAGACGGCCAGACTTCTTCCCTGAGTTATCTCGGCTTCCTTCTGGAGCTAACCTGGCACAGTGGCTGGAGCATGGAAACAACATCTGAGTTCTCTTCCCACCAACTGCCTCAGTTTCTCTGTCTGGAAGGTGACAAGTCCGGCAAAGTCAGACAAGCCCTCGTTTGTGAGGGCCAAGTAAAGATGTCATTTTGGGAGTGCGTGACTCCACACTGCAGGCTCGCCATCTCAGTGCTTCAGACAACTCTAGAGCTGGCAATTGTCACAATCACTTTACATGAGAGAGAGACGGGACAAGCCCCAGCTGTGGGGATAGGGTGAGGATCTGAACCCAGAGCTGGTTGTCTCTCTACCCCAGGACTAGCCTGCCGAGGAAGGACAACACTTGGTGTTGGTCTCCCGCGTGTCTTCTGCAGGCAGGGAAAGAGAGTCCCAATATCACGTCACCTTCCATATCCTCTCCTGTTTCCACGCCTCAGGCTCCTGGTCCCAGGACGGAGCTGGGAGTAAACCTCCTGAGACATTCCCTGGGAAGACAACCGGGAGGCTGGGCGAAGCTGGGGGCTCTGGGAACCCGTGATGAGGCAGTGACAAAAGACCCGTATTTCCCCCTTTTGAGAAACACTTTGGCATCGGACAAGTCTGGGGAGAGGCAGCAGGAACTTGGCAGGGATCTGGTTATCAGCCATCTGGAGGAGCACTAGAAAAGCCATCTGGAGCTGTGAACACTAGAAAAGCCACTGCCCTCTCCCTTCAGCCCCGGTCCCTGTCTGTGGTCACAGCCCTCCATGCACGGGAGGCTCAGCCGCCCTACTCTGGTCTGATGGGGAAATTCAAAGAGAAATGCCATTCTGAATCCCAAAACAGGCTGGGACTTCCCACCACCATGCAATTTGGCAGCCTTTCGACCCATGGGACCGAGTGAACTATGATTACACACCCTCCTGCCCACCCGGAAGCAGGTCTCACGTCATTGCATCAAAGGGGTGACATCCCAATCCAGGTCATCATTGCTGAGCAGCTCCAGTGTGTCAGGGAAAGTGCTCATTTGCATACTCTTGCTTCATCTCCCCACCACTGCTGCTTGGGAACCACTGCTCACAACCATCTCCACAGGATGTCTGAGACTCCCGGAGTTAATGGGGCCACAGGAGTGGTAATGGTGGAACCTGATCCAGGGATCCGAGGTCAGAGCCAAGACTGCTGCTCCACAGTCATGCCTCACCTGTTACCTTGTACTGATGTCTCAAGTGACACCTGAATGTCACTCACACAGAAATGACTCACATCCAGGCTATCACCCCATGCCCTGCTCTCCCTTTGAATTGGGGACCTCTACAGAGACAGCCCCACAAGATTCCACCCGCCCCTCGAATTGGCCTTGTTCACCCACGGATGAGTCAGCTGGAATTTTTGGACATCGAAGGCTCGGTGGCTACAGTACCAGGAGC
This sequence comes from Peromyscus eremicus, assembly GCF_949786415.1. Taxonomy (NCBI): domain Eukaryota; kingdom Metazoa; phylum Chordata; class Mammalia; order Rodentia; family Cricetidae; genus Peromyscus; species Peromyscus eremicus. Next base: position 25,757,024 of record NC_081426.1, read on the forward strand.
TGTCAGGAGGATGGAATGCCTGGAACGCAGGTCCCTGGGCTCCTGGCCTGCACCCCCTCCCCCCAGGCCCAGAGAGGTTTGGAAGGTAAAAGTCACAGTGTTTTCCAAGGGTCTGAGGATGGCAGGTGCATGTGAAGATGAAGACAGGGGCGGATTCTTCCAGGCAGCCTGCACAGCTTCCCATCCCACCCACACACATCCGTGTTCCAGGTCCAGATGCTGGGAGCCCTGGGCGCCAGTGACAGGCAAAAAGCCACTGATTAGACAGCCACGGTTTAAAAACACGTCCCAGGCTCTTAAAGGATGGAGCTGTTGACTCCGGGTGACTGTAACTTAGCCTTGCAACTCTATCTGAAGCATAACTTTGTGCTGCCTCTCAAATGCCGTTAGGCACCGCACATGGATCTTTCCAGAACCTTCTCTGTCCTGGGCAGAATGGTGAAGGAAAAGCGCTCTCTCTGTCTCTGTCTCTGTCTCTCTCTCTCTCTCTGTCTCTCTGTCTCTCTGTCTCTGTCTCTGTCTCTGTCTCTGTCTTTCTCTCTCTCTCTTTCTCTCTCTCTCTTGTGAAGCTTCCCCTCTAGAGAGAGGTTCCAAAGGTACATCAGTGTGCTTTTGAGCAAAGACGACCCCGGTGAAAACGAACCAGGGCTGTGATGGAGGGTGGGGGGAGGGGCCGCTCTCGAGTGAGGCTGGCCCTGTAGAGAGAGCTCCCTGCTGGCTGAAGCTGTCACACTCTCCCCCACAGGGCACATCATTGTCCCTGCCTGGCCATCTTAGCTGATGTCATCTTCACTGCCAGGAAACAAGTTTCCCCAAACGTATTTCAGTACCAGTCCCTTGGAAGACACATTCGGGGCTCGGGCATCCCTGACCCCGGGTGAGCGTGGGAGGTGGTGAGGCAGTAGAGAGAGATCTGAGGGAAGAGAATGCTTAGTAAGTATTCAGGGAAGCTGTGGATTTGAAGGTCCTTGTGGCAAACAGCTTGTCCCCGAAAGAGCTAGAGCTGAAGGTGGGAACTGTTTGATCAGGCTCTTCTGGAAGCCCCAGCCCACAGATGTTGCCTTGATTATCTATCAAAATGAACAAATGCCAGAATTCACCCGAGGCCTTGTGGACATGGGACACTGGAAGAGAAAAACTTCTGGCCCGACCGTCTGCCGTATCGGCCGCATCTTTCTTAGCTTGTCATCTGTGCTTTTCATTTTTAAAGATGGCTGCAGTTACAGACTCTCAGAGCTGGGAAGGACCTCCAGAGGCCTCACAACTTACTACCATCCTTTGTAGATAAGGGATGTGTCACTCAGAGACTGTGACTCAGCCGTGGCCACACAGCCAGTGCAAGAGCCAGCTGGGACCAGATCATAGCCTCAGCCTCCCAGGCTGGAGTTTTTCAGTCCCCCGGCCACCTCTCAGAACATGCCAAGTTATTCCCATAGTCACCTGATAGTGAGAGCAAAGGGCCATGGTGGTCACAGTCTTACCCTCCCCTCTCCACCAAAGGGACAAGACAGCCTATCCCAGACCCAGCCATCTTCTCAGCCATCAAAGGTCTTACACCGTCTGTACTCATCATCCTCCTTCCATGGGAGCAACTGTCCCATCTCAGCTCCAGACTCGCAGTCTCCACAGTTCCATGAGTCCAGATCGACCCTTCCTGAGCAGCACGGTCTTCCCCAATCTACCTCTGAGCTCCCCCATCGGCTGTCACTCTCCACTCAAGGCCAGGATGATTTGCTCTCCCGAGGTGCTTCATATCTGTTCTGGTAGAGAAGAATTATTCCCAACCCTGTCCTATATTTCTTCCTACCATGTAGAATTCAAACTTAGCTCTCATTCCAGAGCCCATGTCTTTACAAAAGGCCTTGAAGGAGCTTAGGGTGCAGCTTGGAAAGAGTTCCCCTATTGGCCGAGTGCCTGAGGTCCCCTCAGTGGAGTCACTCCTGGGAGTACCCAGGAGTCAGATGTGTGAGTAGCTGGCCATCATGTCCTAAGGGTTAACAACGGGGAAGGAGGGGCCCAAGGAGCCCCTCAGCAAGGAGTGCTTACCACAGGGATAGCCCAGTGCTTGGCAGCAAGGCCCAGGAAGAAGAGGGCTCCATAGAGGTCCAGGTCACCAAGAGGAACTGGGGAGGAGGGCAGCCCCAGGGGAACAAACCTCCTGGGTCAGCTCCGGGGCAGGGCCTGGTTTTGAAGTGGAAGGGCCCAGTATGAGCCCAACTGAGAGGCATTAGTCAGTGCACAGGCTTATGAAAGGAGGAATTGTCGGGGGCCCTTACTCACTGGGCCAACTGGGTCATCCCTAGAGCCTGGGGACCCAGGCTGAAGAAGGGAGCAGGGACTCCAAGACAACTGGTCACTACCCAGGTTGAATGACAGGGGCCACGAGGACCAAGTGCGGGGGCCCTGCCTGGCTTCAGTGGCCCGTGAGTCATAACCCTCAGCTGAGTTTCTTCTTTGTCCCCAGGTCATGGCACAGGGAGGCTGGCACTCCAGTGGGAAGTCTGACGAGACCTTGGGCTGGTTTACAGGCACCTGCCTCAGTGTCAGCTGCTCCACTGTGCCTCCTGTGACAAAGGCACAGATCCTAGCCACTGCAGGGAGTCCTCTGCCTCCTCCAATCCCTCCACTGGGCAGATTTTCAGAGTCATTCAGTAGACTGCTTTTCCCCCAGTCATCCTTTGCAAGAGTAATGTATTGAATACTATTCACTCCCAAAAGAATGAAATTCTAACACAGGTTACATTTATGAACTTGAGGGCACCAATCTAAATGAAATAGGCCAGACACGAAAGGACCGTGCACTGTCTGGTCCTGTTTACATGAGGTACCCTGAGCAGTAGCCCAAACAACAAGGGCAGAAAGAATGAAAGTTCCCAGGGACTGGGAGAGGAATACTCAGTGTTTGGTGTCAGTTGGAGAAGATGAGAAAGTCCTGGGGATGGCTGGTAGCAATGGCTACAGAAGAATGTAGATGTATTCATGCCTCCAAACTGTACATTTAAAAATGATTATCAAAAATGAGAGCAGCTCAGTTGGGAAAACACAAACATAAGCACCCACATAGAAGCTTGGCATGGTGGAGCACACCTGTAATCCCAGTGCTGGGAGTGCAGACAGGAGGGTTCCTGAGGCTTGCTGGCCAGCCCGTCTAGCTGTAAACCCGAGGTTCAGTGAGAGTCCCTGTCTCAAAAAATAAGGTGGAGGGTTGGAGGGTTAGCTCAGCAGTTAGGAGCACTTACTACTTTTGTAGAGGACCCAGGTTGGATGCTGGTCACCCACCTCTGCTGGCTCACAACTGCCTATAACTCCAGTTCCAGGGTACAATGCCCTCTGGCCTCCTAGGGTGTATAGAAACTCATGCAGGCACACATGTTGTGGTTTGAATAGGTATAGCCTCTGTAGACTCATGTGTTTGAATGCTTGGCCCATAGGGAGTGACACTATTAGGAGGTATGGCCTTGTTGGAGGAAGTGTGGCCCTGTTGGAGGAAGTGTGGCCCTGTTGGAGGAGGTGTGTCACTGTGAGTATGGACTTTGAGGTCTCCTGTGCTCAAGCTATGCCCAGTGTGGCACACAGTCTCCTTCTGCTGCCTGTGGATCAAGAGGTAGAATTCTCAGCTCCTTCTACAGCTCTATGTCAGCCTACATGCCGCTGTGTCCCACTATGATGAGAATGGACTGAAACTCTGAAACTATAAACTAACCCCAGTGAAATGTTTGTGGCTGTGGTCACGGTGTCTCTTCACAGCAATAGAAACCCCAACTAAGACAGAAGTTGGTACCAGGGACTGGGGTATTGCTGTGATAGGCCTGACCATGCTTTTGTTTGGGGAAATTTGGACTTTGGAAGTTTGGGTTGGGAAAGCAGAGGAATGCTTTAAGTGCTGCCTAATGGGCCATACTAGTAGGAGCATGGAAGACAGTGGTGCTGAGGGTGATTTGAACTGTGGGGGGCTGGCTCAAGAGGTTTCAGAGGAGAAGGATTTTAGTATCTTGCCTAGAGACTTGTTCTGTGATATTTTCACAAAGATTGTGGCTATTTTTGCCCTTGTCTGAAGAGTCTGCCTAAAGGCTAAAGTGAAGAGGTTTGGATTAATTCCTCTGGCAGAGAAAATCTCAAAACAGCCTAGTATTGACCCTGTTGTGTGGTTATTAGTGGTCACCTTATGAAGATTTATAATGAAAAGGAACAAGCTGAGCAAGGAAAAATACAAAATATACAGATTGAGGAGAAAGAGGGAACTAGGAAGTGGAACACAGCTAAGTCCTATGTTCAAGGAGATAAACAGATTAAGAAATGGAATAAAGGGAGTGGTGACCTCAGAGCAAGATCCCACCCAGCTAAGCTTCTAACGTGTGAAAAGGAATTAAAGAAAAGCTTAGGTCCAGGCATGGTGGTACTTGCCTTTAATTCCAGCACTCAGGAAACAGAAGCAAGCATATTTCTGAGTTCAAGGCCAGCCTAGTCTACAGAGCAAGTTCCAGGACAGCCAAGCTTAGGCAGTGAAGGAAACAATTGCTAACAAAAAACTAATGAAGATGTAAATGAATGAGGAGGCCATGTTTCAGTCCTAGCAAGCAGCAGAACTTAGCAGCTTCGGCCACATGGTTCTGGCTTTATAATCAGGAGTAGAAGAAAGAGGTTATGGAATCTCCCTCTGTGACTAAGGAAAGTCGCTGAGGCCATGTGTCAAGGGTGTCCCTGTGTGGAGGCCCAGAGAGGCCATTGTGTGAAGCTATGAAGGTGAAGCTTGGATTGTCTTAGAGACCCCAGGATGTTAGAGAAGCCAGAGTCATGGGATACCTGCCGAAGAGAGCTACTAACAGGGAGTGGAACCAGCCCAAGAGAAAGAAGTGTGTTGCAGTCAACAAAGCTGAAAGGAGTTGAAGATCTGAAGAGTGCTTTGACATCAGAGATGAAGATGCAGAATGTGGAGTTTGCCCAGCTGGTTTCTGGTCTTGCTTTGGTCCAGTATTTCCTCACTATGCTCCATTTCCTCCATTTTGGAATAGTAATGTATATGCTATGCCATTATATGTTGGAAGTATGTGATCTGCTTTTTTATTTTGATTTTACAGGAGATTACAGTTAAGATATTGCATGAATCTCAGAAGAGACTTTGAACTTTGTACTCTTAAACATTGTTAAGACCATGATAGACTATGGGGACTTCTTTTTGTTTTGTTTTTCAAGACAGGGTTTCTCCGTGTAACAGTCCTGGCCATCCTGGAACTCACTTTGTAGACCAGACTGGCCTCGAACTCACAAAGATCTGCCTGCCTCTGCCTCCAGAGTGCTAGAATTAAAGGCATGTGCCACCACACCTGACCACCTATGAGAACTTTTGAAATTAAGCCGAATGCATTTAACATTATGATATAGCTACAAACCTATGGGGCCAGGGAGTGGAATGTGGTAGTTTGAATGGGAATAGCCCCACAGACTCATGTGTTTGAATGCTTGGCCCATAGGAGTGACACTATTAGGAGGTGTGGCCTTGTTGGAGTAGGTGTGGCCTTCTTGGAGAAAGTGTGTCTCTGTGAGGGTGGGCTTTGAGGTCTCATGTGCTCAAGCCATGCCCAGTATGGTAGACAGGTCACTTCCTGTTGCCTGCAAATCTGCAAATCAAGATGTAGAACTCTCAGTTCCTTCTTCAACACCATGTCTGCCTGGGCACTGCCTTGTCGATCCATGATGATGATGGACTAAACCTCTGAACTGTAAGCCAGCCCCAATTAAATGTTTTCCTTTGTAAGAGTTGCTGCGGTCATGGTGTCTCTTCATAGCAATACACACCCTATGCACACAAATAACAGATCTTCTTTAAACTATGAAGAATGATTAAGGGAGACACCCAACTTTAACCTCCAGTTGCATCACATATGTGTACACACACACACACACACACACACACACACACACATACACACACACACCTGACTATAATGGAAAAGTGTATATTTTACCATAACAAAACCAAACATTCAAATCAATTATTCAAATAGTATGTACACGAGCATAAAAGCAGGCATGCCCTTGCTTATGAGGTTTGAAGTATAAATCCAGCATGGAATTAGCATGCCTGAGGCTCTGGGTTTGATGCTCAGTATCAAAAACAAACAAAAAACCTTATTATGAACAGTTTGGGATATTTTTTGCCAAATCTTCTAATGTTTCTAGAGGGTCCAAACAGCCCAGTGACAGGAAGATGGCACACTCCATTGCTAGTTATGCTCCTCATCTCTGACTCTCTGAAGGACAGAGTCACATCTGCATCTTCAGGTGCCCGGCATCAAGGTCATGGCAAGGTCGTGGCAGAGCATGAGCTATGGCAGCACTCAGTGATGCCTCAGACATGTCTGGCTTAGCGCTGAGCCCTTTACATGAATGAACTCACTTAATCCTGACACCAGAGCCAGGAGGAAGGTGCGTTTTTATGTCCACCTCAAAGTCCATTCAACCACTGAGCTCAGAGGGGCTCCCCAGGGAGTGGGAAGAAGACAGAACAGGATTGGACCGTTAGGTCACACGGCTGAATTACAGCGATGCCTAGCCCTACATGCTGGCCGCCTACAGATGTGAGGGTGGCTTCCCTGTCCTCAGAAGCTGTATACTGAGAAGAGAGCTCGTGCCCAAGTCATGCCCTTGCTTGACTTGGCCCCCTCCAAACCCCGGAACACAGTAGGTATTCAGCAACTGTCTGTGAAGGAAAATCCTCTTCCATTTCTCTGCTCTCCCCCACAGCCCTGGCAGGTAGAAAATCGGGATCCACGATTGCTCTGGCTGTTAGTCATCTGTGTAGCATTGAGAGCTACACAGGGGCATTTCTCCAGGTCTCATGGTCCCGGTGTCCTCTGAGCTGCAGTCTCAGCCTCTGGCTCACCTCCCAGTCCTTTCCAGTTCTGTCCCCAAGACCTTGGCTCTGTCTGCTAAAGGACAAAGATGTTAATTGGAAAGAAGGACCTTTTGATTCATTACCAGCAATAATAATTACAGCCATACTCATTGTGATCTTTTATTTGTGTAATCCCACATCCTTAGCACTGATGAAGTAGTTGCTATCATCTCTAATGGGCCATTGCACAGAGAGGTTGCATAACTTCCCCAACATTGCACAGCCAGGGACCACAGCAGGGATTGGAGTTCTGTCTAATTCCAGATTGTGAGTCATATGTGGCAAAAAAAAAAAAAAAAAAATCTCAGGTCAGGCCCATGTTGCATCCTCTGGGAAACCCAAAGAGATTCATGGGTGAGCTGTATGCTGAGGAAGGGAGCTGCAGGAAGTGCCCCTCAATTAGTCCTTCCTCTGGTCCACCTGTGTGGTCCCATACATAGCCTTAGGACACAGCAGGAGCAAGATGGGCCCTCCCTGCTCCCTGGAAGCCACTAGATTAAGCATAGGGACAGAGGGACAGACAAGTATCACTGTGTGACGGTTTTGTTGGCACAGAGATTGTTGCCAGCCTCCAGCGTTGACTGGTGGGAGCTGGGGAAAGCTGCCCACACAGCTGACATCTCATGGACCTGAGAGCTGGTGGGAATTGGAGCAGAAATGAAGAACTCCTCAAGACAGAGCATGGCCTGTACAGGAGCTGCTCTCTGGCTGGGCTACATGGCCTGCTGACCAGGCTCGAGCCGATCAAGAGAGGAGCCAGGCAGTTAATGGAGGGATGAGTGGGAAAGTGGGTAGTGCTAGCCTTCCCAGTGCCTAGGTCTTCCCAAATAGGTCTAGGAATATCTCACTGTTGCCCTGAAAAAGGCAATAGCCCAAGTATCCATTGCCGGTATGTCCTGGCCCCACCAGGCCAAAGAGTACTCAGCTGTCCCAGCCAATCGGTCATCACAGCCGAGGAAGGGAAGGATATTGTCTTCCCCAGTCTCCCTTTCTGCTCAGAAGGATGCACCAACCTTTGGATTGCCCGGCAGTGCTGTGTGACATAATCCAGTTAAAGAAAGGCTCAAGGTCAGTGCTCAGAGCCCAGCGACTATCATTGTCATTGTTGTCTCCTTGTATGCGTAAGCAGGACTCCTTCGCTAGGCTCCCCCAGCATCTGCTGGGCCATGGGCGAGCACTGGGCCAGGTGGCGAGGGTATAGGACCTGCTCCCACTCTTTTTTTTTTTTTGTTTTTTTGTTTTTTTGTTTTTCGAGACAGGGTTTCGCTGTGTAGCTTTGCACCTTTCCTGGATCTCGCTCTGTAGACCAGGCTGGCCTCGAACTCACAGAGATCGGCCTGGCTCTGCCTCCCGAGTGCTGGGATTAAAGGCGTGCGCCACCACCGCCCGGCTCCTGCTCCCACTCTTCAAGAACTTGTGATCTAGCAAGGGAAGCAGCTGCTTAGTGACTGTAGCAGCCAAGGAAACTGGAGAGTCTCTGGTAGGTAGGTGCCACAGGAGAGGACCTGGCGTGGCCCTCAGAAAGCCTGAAGTGGGCCTGGGGGGAGGGGAGGAGACACTCTTCAGAAGGTCTGCTTCAGATGAACCTCAGGGCTGGAGCCAACAGGGCTAAGGCTGTGCGAATTAGTGATTGTCATACCCCAAAGGCTGAAGTGGCTCCATGTCCAAGAGTAAGAGACCCACAGGCCCATCAGTGAAAAGGAAAGCTAAAGCATGGTACAGTACATGACCGGGGACAAACCCTTCCAATAGCAAGCACGTCTGTGGGACTCTTTCCTAATTATAAAGTATATGTGTCGCTGTTGTTGTTGTTTTTCAAGACAGGGTTTCTTTGCGTCATCCTGGCTGTGCTGGAACTCACTCTGTAGACCAGGCTGGCCTCCAACTCACAGAGATCCACATGCTTCTGCCTCCCATGTGCTAGGATTAAAGGTGTGCACCACCATTGCCCGGCTAAAGTGATATTTCTGAGGCAGGGTCTCCCTGTGTTGCCCAAGCTGATCACGTAGCTGCCTGAATGACTGGAACTTTAGGTATGCACCAATGTGCTTGATGTGCACATCCTTTAAATGTAATTATGCACAATCTGGTAAAGGCAGAGTGTACGCATCTGCGGCTGCGCACACCCCGCCCTAGCTCAGCAGGCAGGAGAGCTGAAATCACCCGATAACTCACCCTTCCAAATGGATTTTTATTCATTTTCTGGAAAGGCTTACTTTGAGTGCTGTAAAAAGGAGATGTCAGGGTGGGGGCAGGGTGCTCAGGGACCAGGGAGGTCCAGGATGACCCTGTGGAGAAAGTGGAATTTGGACTTGGCCTTAAAAGAGGGGACGGGTTTGGAAAGGCCACAAAGAAGAGGAATTCCAGACCGGGGAGCATCCCGTGGAGGCAAAAGGGCTGGGAAGTGAATGTGTCCGTCTGTGGCGCCCCTGCCACAAGCCAACTGCTGTTATATGTAACACATGTTATCTCAGCAACTCATGGGTGGAGACCAGAGTCCCCTCAGCTGCGGGTGGAAATCTGAGGTGCCCATTCCTATTGACTGTAACAGGGTCAACTCATGCCCAAGTGAAGGAGGGGAGGGGTATCTTGAATGGGGTCTTGGGTGTGGGGCTCGTTAGCTCACGGCATGGACCCTCAGATGCCTGTCTTCCCAAGGAAGGAGGAGCTGGGACTCGGGACAGGGTGAAGAAGGGGCACAGGGACCCTCTGCCTGCTCAATCCTGTGCCACATAGGGCATTATCAGCAGCCTGCAGGGCCTGGCAATCACACTGCCTATCTGATGCCAGGCTTCTGTGAACACTGCCGGCCACCATGTCACAAGCCAAAGATAAGGCAATCCCGGTCACAGGGCTCTAACTGTTGCTGACCAAGCAGAAGCCACCATAAGGACAATAGCCAGTGTGAAGGGAGGCCTCCCTGGGACCTTCTGGCCCCTCCGGGGCCACTCTGCATCCGGGGGAAGGAACATGGAGAGCCCAGCATGGATTCTTAAAGCTCCTGGCATTCATGCAATACCTTTGGCAGGGCATCAGAGCTTCCTGGGCCCAGTTCTCAGTCCGTGGCTCACTGGCCATGAGACTGTAGGCACATCTGTCTACACTGCCTCTTTGAGCCTCAGTTTCCACAACCATAGAACAACAGTAACACCACCTTTCCTCTTCTGACCTGTGTCTAGCCAGCCTGTGGCCATCTTGTCTCTCCCCACCCCCACCCCACCCCCCAGTGCTTCTCTCTTTCTTTGGCAAATAGTTTCTCTACATTGCCAGACACCCAGGGCCTTGCCAGGCCAGGAGCTGAGTCAGAGCTCAGTCTACTGAGTGGCTGCTTGCTGTAGGAGCCCACATAGTCAGAGGAAGAGCCTCCAACTCCTACCTGGCAGCCAGCAGTTCCCAGGCCCAGCGGACCAGATGAGAGGGAGGGAGGGAGGGGAGTCCCGACAGGACAGGAAGGCTCCGATTTTGCCAGCTTAGGCTTTTGTGCTCTGGAATGCCAGGCCAGGCCAGTTTGCTCTGCCAGTGAGGGAGCTGGCCTCCAACAATAATGTTTTCCTCAACTTTTTCTACAAAGCATCAACTGCTTTCTAATTCAAACCATCGGGAGGAGGCGTCCTTGGGCTGAGTCTCCAACCACTGTAGAAAGAAGCAGTTCCACAGGCTAGACAAGGGCCAGCCTGGAGACAGGCTGTGGCCACAGGGTTCCTGAATGAGATCCTGAAATAGCAACCCTGGACTCCTCGTGGCATGCCAGCCAGCTCTCATTGCCACCAAGGACCGCTCGGCAAGCCTTTCAGAGCAGTCTGAGGAAATGTTAGTGCTACTGTTTCCTGAACACGTGTCTTAGGCCAGCAACGATACTAGCACTTTACATGGCCCTACACTGAGGCTGTTACACCATCTCACATTCGTGCCGAGAATTTCATGTAGCTCTCAGCCCGGAGCCACCTCCAGGCCTCCACCACCGGGCCTCATTGCTCAGCAAACAAGGTTTAAGACTCATCAGTTCACACCTACTAAGATGGCTAGAATCCAAAAGTCAGATTGTAATCAGAGATAGCCATGAGGTGGGGATACGCCAGGACCCATGTACGCTGCCGCTGACAGCATGGCTTGGTGCAGGTGCTGTGGGACATTGGCTGCTGTCCCTCCCACAGGTGAAAACGGAGCTCGGCACATATAGAAGGAAAATGAAAACTGGGTCCATGCTGATACCCATACAGCGTGTTCTCAGTAACATTCTTCAGGGTAATGGAAATACACCTGTAGGCTGGGGATGGGGAGTGCCTGCCTAGCACGCATGAAGCCCTGGGTTTGATTCCTAGCCCCCCCAAAACTGGACATGGTTGTGTGCACCGGTAATCTCAGCATTTGGGAGGTGGAGAAGGAGGATCAGATCTTCAAGGGCATTCTTGGCTGCACTGTGAGTTCAAGGCCATGAATCTGTTTCTAAAAAGAAGAGAAAGTGGAGGTTACCTAACCAGAGGAAGAGAATTGTGGGATATTTTGATCACACTCGGTTTTTGTTTTGTTTTTTTTGTTTTGTTTTTGTTTGTTTGTTTGTTTTGAGACAGGGTTTCTCTGTGTAGTTTTGGTGCCTGTCCTGGATCTCACTTTGTAGACCAGGCTGGCCTCGAACTCACAGAGATCCACCTAGCTCTGCCTCCCAAGTGCTGGGATTAAAGGCGTGCGCCACCACCGCCCGGCTTGATCACACTCTGATATTCCAAGACTGACAATAAAGTTTACCTTGAATCAGGGGGCAGAGCCAGAGACTAGCTGGCTAGAATTAGCCATAGAGAAGCCAGCAATTTTGATAGAGAAGACTCACAGGAAGGAAAGAGCTAGCATTTGAGCTTCCTTTGGTTTTGGGATGAGTGAAGAGACATGTCTCTTGTGGTGTCTCTGGCCAAAAAGCAAGGTTACCTGGTTGCTTCTCAGCTTCTCTGATCTAGCAGGTTTTCACCCCACATCTGACTACCGAGTCTTTGTTGGTAAATAGAATGATAGAGACTTAATTTAAACCTACATACCACGCCTCCTCGGGACTGGAAGTCCTGCCAGGCTAAGGCCTGAGTGGCCGGCAGGACACTAACTTTGGGGGGCCTGTGAGGATGCAGATGATAATTAAAATATCAGTAGATTCATGTGCAGCTGCTAAGCCGATAGACATCAGAGAATATGTTCTATCCCTACAATGGAATGTTATCAACCATGAAATGAGTGAAGCTATGCTCCAACGGGGCCGTCTTTAAAAACACTAGCTTAAATGTTAGACATCAATCCCCAAAGGACACGTGTATGATTCCATTTATATGAAACTTCCAAAATAGGGAACTCCGTGCAGACAAAAGGCAGATTATAGGTTGCCCAAGGTGGAGGAGGATAGCCAAAGGGCATAAATTGCTTTTTGTTTATTAGGACAGTAGCCCAGGCTGGCCTCCAGCTTTACAAGTACTAGAATTACAGATCTGGACCACCACGGCAAGCACGGTTGTTTTGACAGTCATGAAAATGTTCCACAATTGCCTGTGGTGATGGGTACACACTCGAATACATTAGAAGCCACTGAAATGTGAGTTGAATGTTGTGAGCATCCTAATCTGTAAAGCTATTTTAAAAAGCAAAAGTAAGGCTGGGCGGTGGTGGTGCACGCCTTTAATTCCAGCACTCGGGAGGCAGAGCCAGGCAGATCTCTGTGAGTTCGAGGCCAGCCTGGTCTACAGAGCGAGATCCAGGGCAGGCACCAAAACTACATGGAGAAATCCTGTCTTGAAAACACAAACAAACAATAAAAAAAAAAGCAAAGTTAGAGCCAGGCAAGGTACTGCACCCCTGTGATCCCAGCACTCCAGCAGCAGAGACAGGAGGATTCAGGTTGAGGCTAGCCTGAGCTCCGCAGTGAGACCCTGTCTGGAAAACAGAAAGGGAGAAATCTGAGGTTGAGATTTGACAGAACTCAGAAGTCCGGGAGGACAGATGTGTGAACAGTTCCATTCAGGACACTAGCCAGCACATGCCAGGACCACAGGGCGGGCAATCCAGGGAGACCCATGACCCCAGGCCCTGACACCTGCCTCCCCTTGCCCTGAACCCCTGCTCCTGGGCCTCCCCGGGGAAACACTGGTGTCTGAGGAGAAAATGAAACAGAAACGCAGGTGTCACCTCCTGGGCAAATTCCAAGAAGAGACAGAGAGTAACTCCAGTGGTGACAGCTCACAGGCTTTGAAGGGAGGAAACACAGGCCACGGGAGGAAGTGAAAAAAGAGGCGCCGGTGTGTGAGAGAGGCAGGTGCCTGGGTGGAGGCCGCACAGGCCACACTCCACCCACACAGAGCCCACAACTCCCCCACCCCATCCTTCCACTCTCTGCTATCTCCGAAGCCCTACAGCTTCTTCCTTATTCCCCTGGCCCCTGAGTCCCCGTTTCCTGGTGTTCATGGGCCCTGGATCTGGAGGCAGAAGAAGTTTTTCTCGTCCTCCCCCTTGTGAGTGGGACTCTCTGAGCAGCACTCCTGCACTGCAGACTTGTTCTCCAGGACGGGTGTCACTCTTGCTGGTCTGTGTGAAAACACCTGGCCAGCCACGCAGGTTCTAGGGCAGGGTTAATTGCAGCATAATGACATCTCTTGTGCCGTCTTGAGCTGTGACTTCACCTCGCCGTCGCTCCCTTCGCGGTCACATCACAAGTAAGGAAGGCCTCAGGTGTCCTGTATCCATTCTATGGGAGATAAACGGAGGTTCATGGAGGCAGCCAAGGTGTTGGGGTTCCTGGGGTTCCACCACACTCTCCTTTAGCCCCATTGGCTCTGAGCTGAAGTGGTGGGTGACAGGATACCTGTGCTTCCTGCATGAGCACATGAGCAGGGCGTCCTGGGTCAGCCAACAGAATCTTGCCTAGCATGGGCAAGGTCCTGGGTTCACAGCAACACACACACACACACACACACACACACACACACACACACACACACACGCACGCATGCACGCAGAGAGAGAGAGAGAGAGAGAGAGAGAGAGAGAGAGAGAGAGAGAGAGAGAGAGAGAGAACAAAGGCAATGCCCTGGGTCCCATGGAGGGTGTTCTGTATGGCAGGGAGGGTTCACACAGGTATCTTCAAATGTGCGGAAGCTTCATAGGCAAAGACTGAATGAAACCAGTTCATGACAATCCCAGGGTCAGAGTAACATGAACACGGACAAGGGACCATGATGGAACAGGCTGCCCAAGGGACCATCTGAGGCTAGATAAGAAGAAGCCTCTGCAGTGGCACTGGGACCTGTCCTCAGTGCATGAGCTGGCTGTTTGGACCTTGGGGCTTATGCAGGGACACTTGGCTCAGCCTGGGAGGAGGGGACTAAACCTGCCTGGACTGAATCTACCAGGTTGAACTCAATCCCCAGGGGAGTCTTTGCCCTGGAGGAGATGGGAATGGGTGGGGAGAGCTGGGGGGAAGGTAGGGGGCGGGCGGCAGGAGGGGGGAGAACAAGATCCATGGCTGATATGTAAAATTAAATTAAATTATAAAATAAAAAAAAGAAGCCTCTGACTCAGTTTCCTCTCCTAAACATTTCTGTGATCATAATAGATGTGGAAATCTCCGCCCAGCAGCAAGAGATTGAGCCCCTCTGAAATGAATAACACAGCTGGGTGTCTTGAGTTCACTCAGTTCAACACTCACAGGCAGAGGCTGTTTCCAGCACCGAGCCTTCAGAGGCCAGTGGTTCTCCCCGGCTTTTAACCTGCCCACTACAAACCAGGGTTCCCACACTCGCTTCCCGGTTTCCATTAGCTTGAGCCTTTCACAGAACCCGGGGAAGCACCACTGTCCACAGGATTATCATAGGATTATTCCAAAGGTTGCAGAGGAAGGGGTGTCTGGGGGCAGGAACAGGAGAAAGGAGAGACCTTCTGTCTCTCTGACACTTCCCTGAAGGCACCTCCCTGTGTCTAGAAAGTTCTTGAACCCAGTCTTTAGGGTTTGAGAAGACTTCGTGTATATTCAGGAGTGCTAATAGACTGGGAGAGCAGCGAGGCTTCTCTTCAGATCTTAGTCTCTGTAGCCTTCCTCCAGGATGTGGAGCAGGGCCCCTCTGGAACACAAACGGCCTTCTAAACTACTGTGAGACAAGGCGGGCCAGGGTCTTAGGCCAGAACCGTGGACAAAAGCAAAACTAACAGGTAGTGAGCTCCCCATCACCAAGGGCACTGAAGCACCATTATGAGGCTCAGTAGGGAGAGGGAATATGGAGAGTAAACTCTGAGGGGAGTGAGCCCGGAGCCTCTCCTTACAGGCTTGGCACAAGTGACAGCCTCTGAGGTGGGGTTGTCCTCTGCACTGACAGCATCCCTGCCCCTCACCCACCCATCCCAGCAGCTCTCCCGGTAGTAAAAGAGTGAGAACCGTTCCCAGACAGTGCATGTGTACCCAGGGTAAAATCATCCCTGATTAAGAGCGACTGGCTTAGATGACCTTTAAGATTCCAGAGATCCTGTGATGTCTTCATTGTACACAAGGAACCACAAGAATCCCCCGTGTTTTGAGCCTTGTGCCCTCTATGATGCTAAGGCTTGGATGAGTCACCCACTTAATGTCCTAGCTGTCTTGGTGACTCTGTTCTCAGGACATACTCTCCAACCCTCAGCCAGGCTTTCTCCAACTCTGACAGATGTTCTAGATGAAGTGGCCCTCTTGATACAGGTCCCCCACTACCACCCCTTGTCCGTGATTCCCTAAAAGGCATAGAGTTTGTGTACCCCGTGTGTGATGTCCCCCTGGGCAGCAGACCTCTGGAGAGCCACCTGGGGGTTGCTCAGTTCTGAGTCCCCGCACAGCAAGAGATCCCCGTGTCCAGCACTCTGGAAACTGTCATATGTGAGAAGAGAAATACATACAGCTGTGCAATGGACCCGTCCTGGGCAGCCCAGCTGTGCACTCGTGGCCCCGAGTGCATCTCAAGAGACAGCGTGCTGGTGATGTGTTCTACCAGGGCCCTGTGGGGACAGGTCTCTGACCCAGATGACAGCTCACTGCACAAGAAGGATGTTACAGGGTGCTCTGGAAGAGGGGGATGACTTAAAGAGCAGGGGGACCCCAGCCTTGTCCACCAAACCCCCAACTCCCGAGTGGTATCTTTCTCCCAATCTGGAAGGAGGGCTCTTTGGAATAAACAAAAAAAGCAGGAGGTAGACGGCCCAGTTAACTGAGCATTTGGGCTAAGTGGAAGCCACAGCCCAGACCTCAGGAAGGCCACAGCTCTAAGAGGGACTACATGGGAGCCACAGCCCTGTGAAGGGCCACATGGAAGCCACAGCCCTGTGAGGGCGCCTAGCCTGGGTTTCTTTCGTAAAACACAGAAGATTCAAACTAATTGGTGGTTTCCAAGTGTTTGCGGGTGTTTTTATTTTGTCTGCATAAAAGAACCCCTACTTCTTAAAGGAAGATTTCATGCAAAGAGACAGTGGGTGACCTCGCAGTACTGTGGGGCTCCCCACAGCCCCAACTGGGACTGAGGTCTTCAAGCTACAACTGCCCCCACCTAAAGGTGATATGTACCCCCACATAACAGAGTGGATGTTGGGCGATTCAGAGGCAGGGATCAGGGTGAGCACTGTGCCTGGGATTTCCCTGAACATTCTAGGATGGAAAATTCTGGTCAGCTGAGGACCTGTTTATTTCAGTGGGTCTCAGTATAAACAGGAATTCACAGAACTCGGCAAAGACTCACTGTCCCAGAAAGGGTTACAGACCGAGTGTTTGAGCAGACCTGGGCAGGCTCTGCTGATTTTAGAAGACAAAGCCTGGAGTAGAGACACCCCAACTTTGCTCCTAGACTGGCAGCTGTGGGCACAGCCTCCGGAAGACAGCTGTCCCAGGCCAGAGCTCTGGAAAGCGATGCCAGCGTCAGCTCTGTCCCGTGAGCTTTGCTCTGCAAGTCTTTGTTTTGTTTTGATTTTTATCTGTTGAGAAAACTGACAGAGAGATGGCATGGCTGACCAGTGATGGAGGCCTCAGCTTTGTGTCAGAGGCCTGCCAAGGCCGAAGCAAATCTGAGCCAAGCGGGCTGAGCTGGAAAGTGGGACATTTGACATGAGTCTGTTAGCTGAGGACCAGAAACAGACCTGGGCTGAGTGATTGCTCTGGGTTCAGGATCCAGTCAACTGCTGATGACTGAGAAGTCGATGAAGACATGGTCTCTAGGACAGAGGGCCAAGGTTTTCTCTGCTGGTTAAGGCAGCCGATTGGGGGAACAGTTAGAGAGGTTCTGCCGGAAATAGAATATCTAAGCTATCTTCAGGCTGTGCAGGCCAGTGACAGAGGAGGTGTTGGGGAAATGCATTTGCCCCCGAGGGCAGGCACAACCTATGCTAAGGCCGAGATATCTTGAGGGATTCTTCTGTAACTTCCATGGGTGCTAGAAGGCCATTAAGGGGTGACGTGAAAGGAAACAGGGTATCCACGACAAATATCTTAATTTATATATATATATATTTCTAGATGGATTCTCAGCTTCAGAAGGGTGCTGAGACTATCTTCTTGGTGGATCTGGGAGAGGCCCTGAGGAATAGATTTTTTCTCTATGGTTGCCATGGTAAATCACCAAAAACTGTGGCTGAAAACAACAGACATTTCACCCACATTCATCTGCAGTTCTGGAGGCCGGAAGTCTGAAGCAGGGGTCAGGTCCATCCCGAGGTCCTGGGGAGGGTCCTGCTATGCGTTCTGCAGCTTGTATCAGAGGCACTCTCTGCGTTTCTCTTAGCACACCTGACGGTAGAGTGAGTGAACCCCTCACAGTCCAGGATGACGTCATCTAGGGACCGACTTAGTTACAGCCACAGTGACCACGCTGTTGGCCAATGGGATCACATTCTCATGTTCTGTCTTTTGGGTAAAACATCGTTCCACCCACTTCTGGAGTTTGTCATCCAATAGCCTCATTTTATGTTTGTGATGCTCGGATATGTGCCACTCAGTGACACTGGGATTCCCAGATGCAGCAGGATCTACATGCATATCATTTAGTGCAGGCTAGACCTTATTCTGTGTTATGTGTCCGCTGACTCAAAAAAATCCCTGTTCTACAGAAAAAGAAGACATGGAGAGAACCTGGACCATGCAGCCTCCCTGTGGCTCTACTGTCCCCCTGGGCTCCCTGTGTTTTCTGGTGTCCGGAACAATTTGGGTATGTAGCGATCAGTGCAGGTGTGTGGGGACTGGATTCTGGGACCCTGGTGGAGAAGGAGTCTGGGGTCTAACTAGAGAGAACTATCCATCCAAGGTCATTGCATCAATTGGGCGTGTTGCTGGAGCATGAAGGGTTCTCACAGGGCGGAGGCAGAGGAGGACCACTCCAAGGAAGACGAACACCATTGAGAGAACATTGACTAGGAGGGATGCTCAGGCTGTGAGCTGGATGCACAGAGGCGGAGTCAAACAGAGCAGGAGTGAGCAGGGCCCATCAGCCCCTAACACCGTTCAGTTTTATGGAGGACAAGTCAGGAATTGATGGAGAACGAAACAGAGAAGTAGGCTTTTGGCTTGATCTTCAGGCTACCAGAAGGCTGCCAAGGGTTTAAGCAGCGGGTACCTCGGTTATTTGTCTTTTTGGTTTGTTGTGGTTTTTTTAAAAACAACAACAACAACAACAACAACAACATTTATTTATTTGTGCGCACACACATGGAAGTCGGATGACCACAGTCTGTAGGATCCAGAATCAAACTCAGATCACCAGACTTAGCAGCAAGTGTCTGCTGAGCCATCTCCCAGGTCCCAGTTTATATTTTGGAAAGGTCTCCCTAGTCCTAGCTTTGACTTAGAGCCTGGTGAGGTCAGCTGAGTGTCTCTACAGGGACCCAATGAGGTGAGGGTGGGCGGCCTTGAGTTCAGCTCCAGGTGTGGAGTGAAGCTTCGATTTAGGTCAGGAGAAGCAGTGCTTTGTCGCCTCATTCCCTCCTGTTCCCCTGCTGATAAACTCCTCAGGCCACGGCTAGAGGGTCTGGTGTGGACAGAGATCCTCTGACAGAACTCAGCATAAGGCCAGCCTTCTTGTGGGCAGGGCCGATGGGGAGGGCAAGGCAGGGTCTTGCTAATGGGACCTCAAAGGAGGTGGTTAGGTCAACGTTTCCCAGATGGTGTCCCTGGAACGCCATCCACGCCTTTCCCACCCAGCTGTCCTGAAGACTTTGAGAAGCTTCACAAAAAAGACTTGCTGTTTTGTTTTATTTAATCCACTGTTGCCCTAACTTTTGTGAATACAAAATCTTGTTTTTCGGCCTGGTGTGGTGGCAAACACCTTTAGTCTGAACACTTGGGAGGCAGAGGCAGGCTGATCTCTGTGAGTTCGGAGGCCAGCCTGGTCTACAAAGTGACTTCCAGGACAGCCAGGGCTGTTACACGGAGAAATCCTGTCTCGAAAAAACAAAACACAAAACAAAACAAAATCTTGTTTTTCTTTGAATACTGACGAGTGCCCTTGTTGGCAGAGGAGGACAGCAGAGCTGTCTTGGGCCAATGCTACTACGGAGGAAAGAGCACCAGACCACGGAGAGCTGAATGACAGTCTTCACAAGGACACCGGCCGTGTCTTGGGCCTTCCGTCTCCTCCTTGCTCCTACTCTACCGCTGACTTACAAGCTGCAGTGACTATGGGCCTCTCTGTGAGAGGGCCCTGTGCTCTGTAGGATTCTGGTGCCTGGTGTGGAATGAATACCTGCAGAAAAGTCTGGAATGAGGCCTGCTTCTCCCAGACAGGCAGTGTGGAATTAAATCTTTGAGTGCCTGTGAGGTGAGCTCAAGGTAGGAAACTTTGAAAGCCCTGCTTGCCAGTAAGGAACAATGTTTTGCACACATTATACATCACGGGGTATGACCACCCCCCACCACCACCTCTCACACACACATGCACACCTACCAACTGGCCCTGGGCCTAAAACTTGTCTGTTAGTCACCCACTTGCCTCAGCACTGAAGGCCCCAGTGGAAATGTGAATGTGTGGCCTCCAGTGTCTCTCCCGAGCTGCCGACTTCCGGACCCTGCCTCTCCTCATCAGTCATCATCTCAGATGACTCACTCACCAGATTAATCCCGTCAGAGACTGGTCTATATGCAAGGATTGGAACAGAGGGAGTCTGCGGTGTGGGGTCAGGCTGTTGGGTGCCGGAGCCTCGGGGAGCACGGCCTGACCACTACAATGCCACCACCCTCAGTTAGGTCCTGTCACCTACCTGAAAGGACACTGGTCGGAGGCTTAAGAGAGGGCAACCCAAACTGGCAAGAATGGCTAGAAATGGGCTCTGCCCAGAGGCTGAACTGTGCAGGGAGCCCACACGACAAGTCTTTCCACTGGGCCCAGTACAGTGCAGGATGCTTCCCTGGGAAACAAGAGAGGAAACAACTGGCCACCTGCACCTCCCAAGGGCTCTTACCCAAAGGGCTTTAGGAGGCACACGCCAGTTGGCTGGCCGCTGTGTTTCTCCCCTAAGCAACCTTGGCAGTACCATGGGGCAGTAGAGGGGGAAACTGAGGCGTCTCCTCTTAGGTCAGGTCTTACTCAGCTAAGCTAGCCCCTTCTCAGGTTCCAGGGCACCCTATCAGCAGTGGACACCATCTTGTCTGTTTATGAACACGATCACCACTCTTCGTCCAGCTGGAATGGATGCTCCTAGGAGCAGGGCCCTGTGTGCAGCCAGCATGTTGAACATACTACAAATCCCATAAGCATGCGTTAAACTAATAAAGGACGCAAATAGATTTTGTGAAGGTCGTTTCAAAGTCGGTGACAATCCAAGTCTAGAACCCAGGCTACCATCCCCACCCCCAACCCCAGGGCAGGGCTCTTCCCGATTTCTTCCAGGCTGTGACTCCAGGGTGATGGAGAATGGCCCCTGTCTCCCATGCATACCTTTTTCACTGTGCTAAGCAAGGAACAGTTCCTCCGCAGGCGTCACTCACATACCAACCACTCTGGAGTAAGTATTTCCAGACACAGACGAGGGCTCAGCCAACTTTTTCTGTGGGTCAGATACCATCGATTACAATCCGCATGGACTGCTACAGTCTCTACCATCACTACCCATCTCTGGTATAGCACAAAAATACAGAGGATATGTAAATTAGTGGGCCTGGCTATGTTCTAATAAAGCTTTGTTTACAAAAAGAAAAAAAAAAACAGGCAGGCAGCTGAACTGAGCATATCAAAATTCAGGATGCTCAGTGACATTGAGATGCACTTTATCTGCAACCCTAGGATGGTGGGACATAGCTGACTGACCTCTGGGTATAGACTGGGCTGCTTGGAACTCCAAAGGAAAACAACCATTGTCGTGGCATGCTACTGTGTAGGTGGCATTAGGTGTGTCTTCTGGGTAACATCTCATATGTCTTCCCAGCGGCCCTGGGAGTTGAGCAGGGCCCACCATTTTTCATTCAAGGAAATGGGAACTCAAAAAGAAACAGGAGCTGGGCGGTGGTGGTGCACACATTTAATTCCAGCACTCGGGAGGCAGAGCCAGGCGGATCTCTGTGAGTTCGATCCAGGACAGGCACCAAAACTACACCGAGAAACCCTGTCTCAAAAAAAAAAAAAAAGAAAGAAAGAAAGAAAGAAAGAAAGAAAGAAAGAAAGAAAGAAAGAAAGAAAGAAAGAAAGAAAGAAAGAAAAGAAAAAGAAAAAAAGAAAGAAAGAAACAGGAGAAGTCCTGACCCCAGGGCCAGTGAGGGACCGAGACTGAGCCACAGTCAGGCTCCAAAGCCTGTGCTGGTCCCGTTAGCTCATACCAGCCTTACTTTATGATAATCTGACAGCCGAAGCTCAGAGAATGAAGTGCTGGATCTCCAGTCCAAGCGACAAGGAACCCCACCCCCCCACCCCCCCACCCCCCAGCTAGGGTGAAGAGCTGCCTGTTCTCATTCAGATTCCAGGGCCACCTCACTTCCATGTACGAAGGTGACTGTAGGTGACTTCTCTGATTACCATGAGTATGCATGTGTGGATATGTACAAGAGCGTGTATGTGTGCACAAACACGCCTAAAGCAAAGAACCACATAGTGACAGTGATGTCTCAGGTGTCACTGTGAAGGGGAAGCAGGTTGGATAGGGAGAAATGAGAGGTGGCTGGTTGGGTGGCAGACTCGTTTTGGTGACACAGCATTCAGTTTGAGAGGGATGGTTGTTGACAGGTGCCGAGCTGCGCAGAGTATTGTGGCACATGCTTGAGCAGCCTCACAGCACGGGCTTTGGCCCGATAGAAGCCAGGATTCCCCAACAGTGGTGTGTGCCAGCCAAAAATATCTCCTGAGTGCCAAGCCTCCTGGTGAGGGATGAGAATTCCTCATTTTGCCTGTTCTGGGCCTAAGGAGCTCCCTCCCTGCTCCAAAGGCCTCAGATCTCTCCAGGCATTCCCTAAGAACTTTCTGGTGTCCAGAATCCAAGCAGTACTGGGAAAACCCCAAATACAGAATTAAAGGTTCGACGCTGCCAAGCCCTGAGCAGAAGAGAGTCCCGTGGGCATGTATAGAATAATGTTGAGGGGAAAGCTTCCAGAACCTGGCTGCCCCAAATCGACTCCAGGTTCACTCCTGCTTGTTCTGCTGGACACAAGCTGGCTCTGAGGGTCCTAGAGTCTATCTTTTCTTTCTTTCTCAGCCCACCCACCTCTGCCCTCCAGCAGGTGTTGGAATGAATTCCTGTGGGTCCCTTGGAGAGAGTCAGGGGCCTGGGGCTGCTATGGGGAGAGGGGTACCCGGGTGTATGCATCCTGCCATGTGGGTGGCTGACTTCTCTGCGTCAGGCTGGTCTGGTGGAGACAATGACCTCACCTGCTTGGAAGAGCCCTGGACCGCTGCTGGGATCTGGGATGGGGAGGGGTCCCGAAGCCCAGACAGAGAGGAGCTGGGGGCTGAGAACACCCCTCCCCCGGGCCTGGCCGAGGCCCAGCGTGGCTGCCTGTGGTCTGGCCCCAAAGCAGGGGACAGACCTCCTCTGTGGCTGGCACCCGCTCAGCAGCCTCTTCCCAGCCACGTTAGGAGAAAGAGAGAAGGGCTGACGTGGGCCTGACCTCATGCCCGGCCCCCTCCACCAGCGTCTGTCTCCCTCTGCCTGGCCGTCCCTGCTTCCAGGAAGCTGGACCTCCCGGAACTAGGGGCAGGGAGTCAGCAGGGCTTTCTCTGCTGGACCTGGAGACACCCTGTTTAGGTCCTCCTCTAGTAGGAGAGTTGGGGTTCACCTTCTGACAGTTTCTATGGCAGTGTGGGTGCTGGAGAATTCCCGAAATTAATGACCCTTGAGGTCGATAGGGCACTGACATGCAGGTGCTACCTGACTGCATAGAGGCTTTATCAGCTGCCACTCATGGGATTCAGGAGCAGCCTGTGGCCCCCAGGATTCAAGAAGCTTAACAGAGGCCATGTGGGCCTATGCCTTATGGCTCCTCAGCTCCTGTCACCTGGGATGAACAGAGCCCCGAGAGTCCCCTCAAGGTGCAGATTGCAATGGGCTGGCTTTGCCAGCTGTGAAGCCACGGACATGCAACTCTGTAACCGCCACCCCTGACAGCCTGAGGAACTCTCCTAATCTTTTAGAGATCTTGAATCAGGACAACCCCGAATTTGTGCCTTCCACTCCAAAGATAATTTCAGAACTAGTTAATCTTATGAAGCCAAGTTAGAGGTCTTAGTAAAGATTTTAATATACGTGTAAGCATGAGCATTAGGAGAGAGGCACCCAGAAGAGAGACATGCCCAAGTGTGGACATGGACTCCTCAAGGGACAGTAAGCAGTTAAAATGTCTTAGCGCTAGCCATGCCCTACCCTTTCCCTGTAAATGGGACTTCCAGTGAGTTCTAGAAAACTGGCCTTCACAGCTGGGGAGGAGAATGGACTTAAGCAGTTGTTAATTTGGCTGGAATTAGTTTCCTCCGCTTCCACTTCAACCAGATGCCCGAGAGGTGGGGCATCTCATGCTGTCTCTCTCTGCCCTCTCCCCATCCAATTTCCCCTGCCTTTCTGTTTTGAAATAGGCCAAGACTCTGGCTGTTTTTTTGTTTGTTTGGTTTCGTTTTGTTTTGTTTTTAGGAGGGTTTGTTACTGAGAACTGAACCCAGGGTCTTACACATGCTAGGAAATATCTCTGCCACTGAGCTATGTCCCTCTTTTTACTTTTTGTTTTGAGACAGGGTCTCCCTAAGTTCTCAGCTTGACCTTGAATTCACTCTGCAGTCCAGACATGTCCCGTGCTTGGTGATCGTCCTGCCTCAGCCTCCTGAATAGGTGGGGTTACAGGCTCATGCCCCCAGGCCCAGCAAGAGTCTATCCTTCCAAACTCTCACTAGTGTGGACAATGCTGGCTGGTGTGTTCCTCATTTTATACAGCAGAGCATGTTTGGATACCTAGTGTTCCTCATTTTATACAGCAGAGCATGTTTGGATACCTAACCTGGGCCTCGAATAGTGAAAGCGTTATTGCTAGGATCTGGGGGAGAAGCTACCACACGCTCTGTATGTAGTAGATGCTCAATGAACACCAGGTCCTTGGGAAACGTGATCCTGTGAAGGGAAAGTTGGACAAATTCCACAGCCCTGGAAAGGCTCACAAAGACGCAAACCCTGGTCCAGAAGAACCCAACTTACGGAGTCAGAGAACAGTTCACAAATAGGTAGCCTCTAGGGAAATAGCCTTGAAGAATCAGAGTCTTGCACATAGCCAAAGAGAGCAGGCATCCTAGATGAAGAGCCAAAACAAAAACAGGAGTCAAGCTGTGGAGGATGTGACGCTCACTCGGCAGACAGCAGATGTCTAAGCCTCTGCTGTGGCTGATGGGAGCTGTCGCCTGTAGCTGGCCAGCCCGGAAGGCTGGCTTGGGAGATGGATATGCCAGGTAGCAACAGCAGATTGTTAACAGGCTCAGGGCCCTTCGCCGGAGCACCCTGTCCATGCACTTGAAGTCAGCCTTGAGCTGGGAATTAGATTGTGACTGACAAGACATGGGCCTTATCCTGTTGGCATCTTGTGCAGAAACTTTAAAACTTTTGAAGCGACATGGCTTGATCAGACGGAAAGCCTTGAGGCAAGGAGATGAGCATGAAGGCTGTCACAACAACACAGAGGGATGTGGCTGTGGCAGTGGTGGGGGACCTCAGGCCACAGAGAGTCCGATTTGAACAGCTTTGATACAGGTAGAGAGACGGCGTGGCAAAGATCTGGGTGCGTGCGACAGGAGGCAGGTGAATCTGTCGCTGTAACAAAATGCCTGAGACAACCTGAAAAGAGCCGTTCCTTCAGTCACAGAGTCGGAAGTCTGAGTCTGTGTTCCGTGACCTGCTATCTGGTGGAACAGGACAGTGTGGTGGAACAGAGGTTGGAAAGGGCTAAGTTCCCACAATCCCTATGGAGGCATGCTCCCAGTGACCCAAGACCTGCCACTAGACCCACCCTTTTCTTTCTTTTTTTAAGATTTATCTTGTTTCATGTGTATGGATGCTTCCCTCACATGTGTGCTTAGTGCTCTCGGAGGTCAGAAGAGGGTGTCGCATGGCCTGGAACTGGAGTAATAGATGGTTATGAGCTGCCATGTGGGTGCTAAGAATCGACCTGGGTCTCAGCAAGAACAAGTGTTCTCGCCCCCCCCGCCCCCCCCCCCCCCCCCCCAGACAGGGTTTCTCTGTGTAGCCTTGACTGTCCTGGAACTCGCTCTGTAGACCAGGCTGGCCTCGAACTCACAGAGATCCCCCTGCCTCTGCCTCCCAAATGCTGGGATTAAAGGCGTGCGCCTCCACCGCCCGGCTGGACCTCACTACTTCCTGGTAACCAAGCCCTCAGAGAACACTTCTCCAAGCACAGCAGTCTCAGTCCCCACACACTGCCACAAGCTAGGTGGCTTCCCCCAACCAAACTCTCTTCCCCTACTCTCTGGGAACCATGAGTCTAAAGATGTTGGCAGGAACACACTGCCAAAAAGCCTCCAGGGGAAGGCCCTTGCTGGCCCCTTCTAGCTTCAGTGGCCCATGGAGCCCTTGGCCTGCCACAGTATCACCCAGTCTGCCTTCCACAGCCGTCTCCCCTGCCTCGCCTTGTGTGTGTCCCGTGAAGACATTTGTCCTTAGAATTCAGGCTAGATAATCCAAGATATCTCAGGCTAAGATTCTTAATACATGACATCTGCAAAGATTTGTTTCCCAAAGTTGGGATCCCAGGCATTGGAGCATTAGCACCAGCGCTAACTTTAGGCAGGGTAGGGCAGAATTCAACAACACTCGTGAAAGGGACGAGGATGAGGAGAGCATGCAGAAGGGGACTCAGGGTTCTGAACCCGTGGGCTAGCCACACCTGGCCCTTGCCTGTGACACGTTTTTCCCTATAAAGACCGAAGATCATCCTTTCTGGGGACCTGGAAGGGGTCCAGCTGGCCTGCTAGGCCCAGAGGCCTGGGGCCTCGGGGGTTGGGGGGCAGAAAGAGCCCTGGCAGGTAAAGGCCTTCTGGCTTTGATTCATTGACCGTCTGGGCAGGAGCTGGCCAGGCTGCTAAGAATGTCAAAAATGCCTCGTGCATAGTTTCCTCTCAGCCAGTGGTTTCACCCAGTGTCAGTACAGTGGAGAGAGCCTGTCTGCTCGGCTCGCTGAACCCCGGCTTGGTCCCCATCTGTGGCCCGTCTGCGGCTTCTCCCTCTCTTCTTCACATACACCCGCCCCCGGTCCCCGAGGCTGAATGGAGTGGGCAGGGCTGGACCACGTCCTCATAATTGAAATATTTGGCGCTTGGGGTGAGGCCAGACTTCCCCAAGTCAAAGGGACAGATTCAAGCTGGGCCTCTGACTGCAGGAGGAAGCTCCGGAAGCTGCCAGGATGCCAAAGCCAGTGGCCAAAGACTTTCCGTCAGGGTCCCAGAGGGCCCAAGTAGCCTTGGAATAAGGTGAGGGCAGACACTCAAGGCCACAAGCCCTAAATCCCTTCCTGAGTCCTCTTTCCTCAGCCTCCCCCAGAACATCCCTTCACAGAACCTTCCTGGAGAAGGCCCCTGCTGCCTGTTCTAGGGGTTTGTTATAGAGCAGTAAAAAAGGGGTTTTGACGGTCTGGAGAGATGTAAAGACAGTAGTAAAATGCTTTCTGTACAAACACGAGGACCAGATTTGGGATCCCCAGAACCCACAGAAAACCAAGACACAGCAACACATCCCTGCAGTCCTAATGCTGAGCAGACAGAGGCAGGAGGATTTCAGGACCTGCTGGCCAGTCAGTACAACTGGTGAGCTTCGGTTTCAGTGAGTGACTCTGTCTCAAAAACTAAGATGGAGAGAAGCAACGGAGAAAAGCCTTTGCTGTGACGCTCTGGCTTGGGGCGCACACAAACACATGTACACACTCACACCACACAACTCACACACAGAGACAAGCAAAAAGGGTTTTGAAAGTGGGGCATGCTGGGCAGTGGTGGCGCACGCCTTTAATCCCAGCACTCAGGAGGCAGAGGCAGGTGGGTCTCGTGAGTTTGAGGCCAGCCTGGTCTACAGAGTGAGATCCAGAACAGCCAGGGCTACACAGAGAAACCCTGTCTTGAAAAACCAACGAGAGAGGGGAGGGAGGGAGGGAGGGAGGAAGAGAGAGAGAGAGAGAGAGAGAGAGAGAGAGAGAGAGAGAGAGAGAGAGAGAGAGAGAGAGAGACTGAATGGGGCATGATGGTGCTTGCCTGTGATCTCAGGAGGCTGAGGCAGGCAGAAGGATCCTGAGTTTGAGGCTAGCCAGGGGCACCTAATGAGACTCTGCCTTGCTCCTCAGACCCCTAGTAAGTTTTGAAAGCCTGAGGGAAGATGGAAACTTCTGAGACATATTCAGTATCAAGACTCAAAAGCCTCCCCTTAGAGGAGGGACAAAGGCCTACTGCATGCCTGTCATCCTGTCCCCTTGTAGAGTCCCTGTTGGGTTGCACTGGGCCTCAGCATTCACACAGACTTCGGTAGGAACGGCCTCCCAGGGATACAGGCATTGCTGAAAGTAGGCCCCACTTCCACCTTCCAGGGGCTTCTAGGGGAAGTTCCCTCGGAGTGCAGTCCTCCCCGGGTTCTGCTCACCTCAGTCCTCCTCCTTTCTAACTGTGAGAGTCACATAACAAGACGACATTTCCCTTTGAAGTCCAGCTACAGTCACCGCGTGGCCCCTTACACTCTGGACCCCGTCCCGTCCTAGTCTTCCCGTTCAGCTTGTATCTTCTGCGTCTTTGATGCTCTGTGCTATCAGAGGGTTTAAAGCACTTTCTATTGTGAACTGCTGGTCGCTGCTGTTGCGGACAATGACAGCTGTAATCAGGAGATAAACACACCACTGGCTCCATTATGCCATTCACATTTATTACTGAAAACGGGGTGGTTTGATGCAATAAATGAATTCTCCGGCTGCATTATCTTCAAAACTGGGGTTTTAACTTCGAAAATTCTCTTTCTTCTACGTTAACACTTGAGCCCCTTAGGTAAAAAGCCTGGTACAAAGAGGCCCTTATCAGTTCCGACCATGTTTGCTATGGCCAGGTGCAGATGACGGCTAGAAACAGAAGGAGACAGAAGACCAAAAGATGAGCTCTTTGGAAACTGCGGATACGATGGAATATCTCTCGGTGGTCATCCTCTAAGACCGGGGGCCTTGTCCTCTTGAATTCCTGGGGGAGTCTCATAGGCAAAGTCTCTAGTCCCACAGCTCCACCATGTACCTGAGGGCCTGAGGCCTTTGTCACCTGGGTCCTGTGGACTTGGGTCTCAGTTGCCATCAGGGGAGCAATTGTTGGGAGGTTCATCCACACTCTCTCCAGTTCGTCGCCAGCAGCCTGGCGCTGGCCTAGGATTCAGAGCTAACAAAACTGTCCCTGCTGTACCCATCGGGGAACTGTGAGACTCTCACCACAAAGCAGACAGCTGGGGTATGACATTCGCCCAGCTTTGTGTCCCTGTCATCCATGGCAGGACAGGCTAGACTTGGAGAGATATGTAATGCACGTGACATCTCTGTCTCCCCGCCCCTCCGCTCCCTCGGGTACCACTATTAGGTAGAGGACAGATCTCATCGCTGATTGCTCTCGAAAGTTCACAGATACAAAGATAGATGGTCACTGAGAGGCAAGGACCCCAGCCAGCCTTTCCCAGCACAGCAGACCCGTCACACCGCTTTCTCCTATCACAGTTGGCTGCCACTGTCCTCTCAAGAATGACCCAATAGCCAATTAATAGTCCATTGTTCTATCAGGCCAGGCCAGGGCCCTCTCCCAGAGGGCAGGCAGGTGGTCATTTCAATCCAGGAACCAAAAACCTGGGTGAGAAATCCAGCCCCAGAGGCCACCTTAGGTCACACCCCTGCAGCCCCTGCCTGTGCTCTTAAAAACCTTCAACCTGCTTTACCCGAACCACAGATAAGGATTCAGGATAAGGGCCTGCTTGGGTGGGGCAGCGTGCAGCTGGGTGCAGGTGGACAGGCAACTAACTGCAGCTTCCTGCAAGAGGATGAGCCAGGCCCTTCTCTGCCACTGACTTCCAGGCCTGGGCAACTGTGCTCCAGTTGGCATAGAGATCTCAGGAGGAGCGGGTTAGGGTAGCCTCCCTCTCGCCCACAGATGCCCGGAGATCTGGCTGGTTTCTGACGCTGCAGTCTGTCCTTGCTGGAGGGAGATGATGAGATCCCACGTTTCTAAACAGCCCCCAGTGAAGTGCATGCTAAGCCGTTCTGGAGAGGTGGGAGGCAGTGGATCCTATCCTGGCACCGAGCAGAAAAGGGGACGCTGGCTGAAGGACCCTGACAGCTCTGGAAGTCCGTAACCTCCTGCCCCTGACCCCAGCTCCTAGGAAGTTTTGTCACTGGCATCTTCCCAGAAGAGTTAGCCCTTACCTCGTCCAGCCTGAGCTGCCAGGCCACAGCCCACATACACATCTGTGCATCAATTCATAGATGCAGAAACCCTGCCCTGCTCTCCAAAATCAATCTCCCAGGGAAGCCCAGACTCACACTCCAGACCAAAGCCCCAGAGATATTTAGGGGACCCACCAGACACATCTGTCTGTGGCTACCCAGTTTGAACCTCCATTGTTCCCCAAGGAATAGGAGAAAGGTCACTGTGGAGAAGGTATCTTTCAGTGGAAGAGAGTGGAGTGACAGAGTCCTCCTGAGAAGCCACTTATACCCTGAAAAGTCTAGCAGAAAGGCTGTCATGGCTGGCTGGTTATCCCAGCTAGAGCCCAGTGTCTCATGGATTCGGTAGGACCTGTCTCCTTCATGTGGGTCTTTTGAGCCCATACCCATTACGTCACTATGGACCCTTCCTAGTGATAAAGCTCCAGACAGCCGGCATCTCCAAGTCCCTGAAACTCCAATGAAAAGGGAAGAGCATGAGGCTGGGAGCTGAGCAGGCCCACACCCATTGGTCTAGGGACTAGCGGCACCTCTCATTGGGAGGGGTCGACCTCCACATTTCAAATTATTCTGCATACGTAGTTCCATCTCTCTAGGCTTCAGTCTCCTCCTCAGCTGAGTGGAAACAGACCAACTGGGCTGTTGTGAGTGTTTTGTGGCTAGTGAAATGATACAGTAGCACCCATGGAAGTAATCTGTCCTTTCTTGGTGGCATCTCGTATTCTAGACACCACTCGCCTTGTTATTCCTGGGGTAAAACCCCATCCCCCTACCCCTGCTGATGCTGGAGATCTCATCTTCCAACCCTTCTGTCCTTTGTCCAGCCAAGTCCCAACAAGCTGCCCCCCCCATATCAATACACTCCAGAAGGCTTGCCAAGAGTGGGTTCTTTATTAATTCATTTTTTCTTTTAAAAAAAAGGTACTCCTTCAGTATAAAAAATAAATATTTTAAATATGACATTGAATAAATAAAAATAATCTGTCAGTATGAAACATTCCCACAGGGTACATTCATCAAAGAGGAATTTGTCACCCAAGGCCAAGTCCCTTCCAGTGAAAAGGAAAGGGGAAAGGGCTGAGGCCCCATGGGCTGAACCAGCAGTGCAGAGGAGAGCCTGGGCTGGGCTGGGGATCATTCAAATGCAGACAGCCATACCATTGCACTTCTCAAGACACTCCCATGCAAGATTCTGGGGTCCTGGCCCACATGCCATGTCTGCTCCAGAGAGCCAGCAAAGCAGAGCTGGATTGCTAGAGTGAGGATCAAGGACACGGAAGTAGGCAAGGACAGAGAGGAGAGACCAGTGAACTATCAGTGCTTTCGGGTTTGAAGTTTTAAATAATAAATAAAGGACCCTATGCTTCTCTCTTGATAAACTGCAAAATGCCCCACCCCACCCCCTTCTCCGGCCCAGGCACATTACCCATCATGCCAGATGGGAGTCAACGCTAGCAGGTGTAAGATACCAAGGTGCACAGCTACCTGCCCCTAAAGGTTTTTTTGTTTTTTGTTTTTGTTTTGTTTTCCCAAAGGCTCCATGATTCTGGGATGCTGTGCAAAACGGCTCTGTACTGTTGGAGTCAGATGTAGGCAGATGGCGGTTGCATTGTGAAGACAGGGGCTGTGCACACAGAGGAAGAGTCCATTGGTCCCTGAACCTTGAAAGCTGCCAGGTGGGCTGAGCCAGGGAATCCATGCCCATAGGAATGTGAAGTGATGGCAAGACCCAGCAGGCCCCAGCTGTGGGATCATCTTGGCTTTTAGACAAGTTGCCTCTCAGTTTGGAGAAGGGCAGCCTTCTCCAAAGTCCTGAGCTGGGCCTGATGCAGCAGCAGGAGAGTGGGGCCACAGTGTCGCTGCCACATACACCACCTGTGAGTCTCCTGGCTGCGCCCGTGCACGGTTCCAGGCCTTGTCCTACCCAGAGCTTCAGGGGCTAGCCTCCTGCTGTAAAGTGCTTGGAGAATGACAGAAAAAGGTGCAAAAATGCATGAAGCAGAATCCTGCGGCCTCAACTGCTAAGGACCGCCCTGCTCGGAGGCTGAGAGGGCAGCTAGTGCTGCAGTCAGCCACTGCCCGAGCTTGGCTGCCTTCCTCGCTACCCTGCTCCCAGATCGAGGGCGTTCCTCTGCTTGCCTGGCCCCAGCACAAAGGAGAGATCAGATCGGATTCCCTGCCTGGAAGCCCAGACATGGGCGGGAGTGGGAAGGCAGCGATGAAGCAAGGACCACAGCTTCCTGGTCTGTGTCCCAGGCGTCTCAGGCTTTGCTCTCTCCTTCTCCGGAGCACTGGGCAGCCGTTCAGGCCCAGTTCAGGGCCTGCACTGCCCCAACTTCCTGCATTCTGTGGGTGTTCAGGCCACCCGAGGAGCTTCCATGCTGGGTGGGGTGGAAGCACGCGGTGTGCCCGGTCAGGACGTCTCAATGCTCTTCAGCTGCTCCTTGAGGAACGAAGAATCCGCTTTGCCCAAGGTTCCAGAGCCATTCATTTCATTATGAATGGTGTGACACATAGCCGGAATCCAGGGGGCGCCAGAGAGCACCGTGGGACAGAACAACAACAACCACCACTAATTGCTCCACCCCCCTGGAGACCAGAAAGAGGGGGGAAAAAATCAGCCACTCCACAAACTGGCCCAGCTCCTTCTGAGGGACCCTGACACCCGCAAAGTGAGTCACAGTGTGGGTGAGGCCGGGGAGCTAGTCAGCTCTCCGATCTTGACCCTTCTCTAGGCTTCACTCATGAGACTTACTCTACCTGTAATATCATCAGCTCCCAGACCAAACCCCAATAGGTGAGGCTGACCCCAGCTCCCACGTAAGGGGCCTCATACTGTTTCGGGGAATTAACTTTGCCATTTAAAGCACCAATAAGTTAACATAAATAGGATATAGTAATAAATAGACAGCAGCACTGGATCACACGCAGCGCTCTGGGGTCTCTAGCTTCCCTGAGACCCTGACCTCAAGTTCTGCTTTTACATCCTCTAGGGACCCAAGACAGCCTCTGGTCCCCTCAAGTACCTTTGTGTGACCTCCAGGGCCTCAGACATGACCTTCTACTCTAAGCTACCAGTCTGTCTGTTTAGGATCACCTGTTCTCCAGGGTCAATAAAAGCAGATGAAACCTGGAGTCCGCTACCACCCCAGCATGGCCGCCTTGCTCCCTCCCTGGCTCCTAGAGTTAGAGATCCTCCCCTGGGAGGACTCTGGGGACCTGCTGAACACCTCACCTGCCTATGCAACCTGCTTCTCCCCACCTGCGCACACCCCACCTCTAGGTCCAGCTAGGAGACCCCAACCATGCCAGGCTGTGGGGGAGACTACAGAGAAAAGAATGAGCCCATTGGACTTCAATGGGCTCGTCCTCTTCCAGGGACTTCCTTTCCAGACCTGAAGATGGCCTCGCTTCTTCCCTAAGAGCCTGCGCACCAGTGACCTTCCAGAATCTTCCACCTAACATGACAATCCCTAAGCCTGAATTCTCTAATCAAACCCAAGGGAAGATACATTCCGTCACAGGGTACCCTCTCTGTCTTCCACCCACAAAATTTCAAAGAGATAAGGAGTCCTTCTGGACCCTCTGGCCTGCACACATGCCAACCAAGCCTTCCAAAGTCTCCCAAAGGGACAGCAAAGGCCCAGACGGTGGTCACTCTGCAGGGGGCCAGGAGACTCCCCAGACCTTTGCTGTCTGCTGTAGACAATGTATGCATCTTGTTCACACGCCTAGTGAACAAGAGGCTGAGGGAGTTAGTGGGACAGAAGTCTCACCCACTTAACCTCGTCACCCAATCACACTTAGTCAATCCAACACTCTTGTTGCTATTTCTAGCTGGCGCTAGGCTATATGGAGGCCCTGCCTATGGAAGTTTCAGCTTTGCTGGACTCCATCATGGCCCAGCCCAGAGTTCCATGAGTGGCTGGAAATCCCTGGGGTCTGCCAGCAGTCCCCTTTGCGTTTAGCAATGCCCTGAACCCCAGGACACTTTGAGCCCGCCCCCCTCCCCGCATCTGGATCCTGCTCCTGAAATCCTTTAGTCCATGGCATCCTCAAGACCTCCCTGTCTAGAAGGCCTGGGCCACCACATTAATGACTTGCTTGTATGTCCCCAGGAGCTGGCAGCCCAACTTTTTCTTTTGGAAGACATCCTTGCTGGAGGTGTCAGGGCCGTAGGTCACGTCCACGTGGCCCACGCGGTACTTGTAGCACAACCGACACAGGACGTTGCTGAGGAGCCCACGCATGATGTCTATAGTAGTGTTGAGCTTGCTGT
Source organism: Peromyscus eremicus (assembly GCF_949786415.1). Taxonomy (NCBI): domain Eukaryota; kingdom Metazoa; phylum Chordata; class Mammalia; order Rodentia; family Cricetidae; genus Peromyscus; species Peromyscus eremicus. The sequence goes on from NC_081426.1 coordinate 25,791,083, forward strand.
GGAGGCTCAGGGCACCGGGGTTCAGGATCTTCTGATCCCGGGTGATGTTACCCAGGGAGGCACTCAGGTACGCGGCCATCTGATACAACTCCACCAGCTTGGTCTTCTCTGTCCCATTGGCGTGGAAAGGCGGGAAATCTGTCATGTTGGGCCCACACAGCTTGTCCACGTTGTTGGGAAACGGCTCCCCTTGAGCTGTGTACTAAAGAACAAAGGAACAGAGGAGAGAGGACATGGGAGTCAGGGTGAGTGTTCCAGCTTGCCACCACCCCTTGGGGCAAGCTTTTGCCCCTTAGTTTCCCCACCTGTGACACGGGGACTCAACTTACTGCCCTGTAGGCAACTAGAATCATGAGTCAGCAGTGATCAGAGGAGTGAACTCACTCGTCAAGGTCACTGTGACATAAATGGATAGAGAGGAAATGTGGCATTTCACAGGCGTCACCTCAGCCAGAACACCACACACACTTGCACTTTCAATCACCCCAGTCTCTTCCTGGGCACCCCCATGTTTTCAATGACACCCCCTTGTCCACTCACTGCCTTATCCCTCTTCTTTGCCCACCCTGAGCCTCCTGACAAGTCCCCACCTCTCATCCCAGCTCTGCTCTCCACTCACTGGCGACTGGGAAGAGTGACTGCCAGTCTGTAGCCTAGGCTAGGATGTGGGGAGGAAGCCATGGATGTATGGCTTGCTTGAGCCAAGCCCTTTCCACTGTGTCTTCCAGCTCCTCAGGGCTCCCCTGCAGCCCAGGCAGCTTCCCGCCTTCCTCGGGATCCCGGGAAGGGAACTTACGTAGGAAATGAAGAGCGCGTTGGCACTGCCATTGAGCTGTGTCAGTTGATTCTTGATCTGGTTCATGAGGTTGCCGTGACACGGGTGGCGTGTGGCACAGGTGGCGTTCACAGGGGTGATGGGAAGGGGACTCCCTGCCCCGTGTTTCCAGTGCAGAACCAGCAGTAAGGGCACAACTCCTAGGAAGAGACAAGAAGGGTGAATGGCAAAGCAGGAAGACTGGCCTGTTGCCTGGGGGCTGGGTGAGGAGCCCAGCCCACCTCCCCTCACCCTCCATCATTTCACTGCTCTGCGGCAGTTCCCGAACTCCCTGACTCCAGGTCTCTTGCCCGAGTTCTCTCTAAAGCACTTCTCTCTTTCTCTGCTCCCTGGCCTCAGTTTCCCCGTCCAGCAGATGGGAAGAGAAATGAAGCCTCTCTTCCCCCTCCCAGGATGGGCCAGATTTTTAATTTACTTGATGTTCATTGGCCCTTTGCAGCCTAGAACTCCAAACTGGACCCCTTGCGGACCGTGGAGGCTGGGGGCTGTGGTTTCTGTTGACCCTCTCTTCCCAAACCCGCGGCTTGATTCTGGCTCCCTGGGCCAATTGCTTCTAATCCCATCTCTATCCTTCCTCAATGGGGTCCCCTATGGACCTGTTTGTTCTGCAGAGTCACCACTCTCTATCCAAATCTTCTGTCACCCCAACTTGCTACAGCTCCCCACCCCCCACCCCCGCGCGTGCCCCCCAACTCCACACGCTTCGGAGGGAGAGGAAGTGGTGCAACCAGGAAAGAGACCAGGGAAAAGGTCGCAGGCGGACACGCAAGAGGAAAGCGAAAGGTGTCAGGAGAGCGGGGAGCTGTCCGGGCCTGTCCAGGATCACCCCCCCCCACCCCCCGCCGGGGCGCCTGCCCCTCCTTCACTTTCAGCTACACCGGCCCCCTCACCCCAGCCCGGCCTTTCCAACACCCGGCTGAAGACACCAGAAGGTGATAGAGGCTGAAATCAACTCTTGGAGGCTGGAGACCTCCCACCTGAACTCTCCATGTTGGGACTGAAAAGTCCATAGAACCTTAAATTCACTCCCCTGGTGTCCCCTAATGATCCCAGCATCCCCAGACAGCGTTAAGGCCCCGGGACGGCTGCGAGGGTACCCATACCCGCATCTCACCTCGCGCCAATCACAGCTTTCCAGGGACTAGCAGACGGAAGCGGCACCTGCGCCGGTCCTGGCCGGAGTTTGCAAGCTGCTCAGCCGCCTGCGCCCCTCCCAGGGAGCAGCCCGGGACGCAGTTGGAAAAGAGAAAGCGGAAAGAAAGAAAGAAAAAGAAAGAGGGAGGGTGAATCCGGGCGACAGCGGAGAAGCAGGAGCAGCGCGGGAGAGCAGTGGGGCGAGGAGAGGAGGCGCTGGAGCAAGGCTGCGCCGTCCGGGTCCCTCGCCGCCAACCTGCTGGCCCCGGCGGGCTGGGCGCGCGGTGCCCGGGCCATGTGCGGCGCTCGCTCCCGGCCGCCACCCAGCGCCTCCGGCTGGCCCGGGACTGCGCGGGCGCCCCAAGTGTCCGAGTGGCGCGGCGGGCGGGTGTCCCGCGGGTGCTCGCCCAGCGCCCCAGGCTGCCGGCGCGCCCGCAGCGGGGACTCGCAATCGGCGCCCGGCGCGTGGATTTACCTGCGGCCAAGACCTTCATTATGGGCTGGACTCCAGAGGGCCTTGGAGGAGACCTTAGATGCAGGCGGTTTTCAGAAGTTCATGCTCAAATGGGGAATTTGCCTGATTTATATACTGGAGCCTGTGTTGTAAGACAGAGAAACAGCTATATTTAGCCGGGATCCCCAGTCCAGGAAGTTGTTTGAGGTGCATCATAGGAAATTATGAATGGAAGAAAGTGAGAGTGAGGGGGGGGAGGGGGAACGAGTGAGGGGGGAGGGTGGGTAGGGCAGACTTTTTCCTTCTTCTAAGAATTTGATTGATAAAATTAAAATGAAGTCTTAACAAAAAAAACGCCCTGTGGTTTTCCTGAGTGGCTTGCTCTGGGCGTCGTTTGGGTCTGGTGGGAAGGGGATCTCAGGGGGACTCAGATGGGGTCCCCAGCCTTATGCCCTTCAGACGCCCCAGGTTCATCTGGGTTTGGGGGGGGGTGACAGACTGGAGGCTCCCTTTGTGACTCCTGGTGGGGGGGCTTTGCGGGGCAGCAGGGAGAGTCAGGCTGAGGTTCCACTGAGAAGCTGTTTCCAGGAAGGGGGCTGTGGCCCTTTTGGACTTTAGACAGCCATAAAGTAGAGCAGAACGTGGACGCTGGAAGCTACTTTAGGGGTGGCCTTTCTCTAGCCTGCCCATTGCCAGTAGGCAAAGAGAGACTACAGGGGGTGTGGTGCTAGTGTGCCAAAGGTTCTGATCCCCTTACATCCATCAGCATGCCCCCTCTACTGATTGGTACTTGTGAGGTCTGGGAAGACATGAGATTGTGTCTGTTGGGACCATCTGGGGAGGCGCTTCAGGAAGGTGCCTCAGCCTCTCTATTCTGAAGGGACCCCTAAAGCAGCGATCCAGGGATGCTGGGCAAAATGGGACCCCAGCTTCCTTAGGGTGCTGAGGAATGGCTGATGCTCCCCCCCACCACCACCAGACACTCCTTGGAAACCCCTTGGTGCTTGGCCTCAGAGAATGAAGGGGACTCTCAGCAGTGTTTCTACAGTCTAAGGCAGGGTCCCAACACCTGGCGTGGGTCCTTGCTGGTAGATTACTGGATGTCTCAGGGACAGTGAGGGAGAGGACAGGGTAAAATGAGATCAGGGTCTCCTTACTAAACATAAGGCCGTACAGAGAAGCATGAGATGACAGAGTACTGACCAGACACACCTCCCTAGGGCCCAGAGCCACTGGGTCCTTCCAGACCTGGAGATGTCATAGCCCTGGGGACCCTCCTCCAACCCTTCTCTCTCACCTAACTCTGGGTCGAAATGGGACAATTGGTTTTCCAAAGCTTTGCCTAGCTGCTGACGCACCTTTGGTCATCTGCGCGTCCCCAGCTACTGCCTCTAGGCACAAGCAGGATCTGCTCAGATGTTCTCGCATCCTGCTAGGATGAAGCCTTGTGCCTGCTGCTGTCCCCACCCCCACCACACATCCACCCTGACCCGTCCTGATTCTTTTCCTGTGGTCTTTTGTCAGAGCCTTGGATAGTGGAGTGATAAAACCACACCTCCCATCTAGTACTTCCCAGTGTGTGTGTGTTGGCGGGGGGGGGGGGGGGGGGGGGGGGGGCAGAATCCAGATGCCAGGCACCCTTTCTCTCTCCCTGTACCCCGACACTTCTTGTTTCTTCCTGGTGGCTCCACCTGGGGCTTACCATTCCTGTACACATTACTGGAGAAGTCCCCGCATCTCCAGAATTCCTCGGAGCACTCTAGACCAGCTCTAGATCATGTCTTCCAGACATCTGCTCTCTGACTCAGCCCAGCTTCCTTAACATGGGTCCCAAATCTATCATCCCAGAAACCCATCATGGTCCTCTCTATCCATCTCTGGTCCCTCAAGGCTAAGTCCCCTTACTGAGCGCCCAGTGCTCATGGAGGCCACAGCCCTAACTGCTCCATTCCTACGCCTTCCTCTCTACATCCTTCCCGTGGGCCCCAGGCCTTGTATTGACCTCTGGATCTCTAAAGCACACCTTGGTACTACAGGCCCCCCTCAATGGCCATTTAATCTCAGCTCCACCCTACAGGAAACAGGAAATGGGAATAGGTTCTAGAAGACACTGACATTAGGGCCTTCTCATTTCAGGCCTCTAGCTGACTCTCTTTTGTGCCTCAGTTTCCCCTCTCACAGTACCTGACTTAGTCCGCTCTCCCCCAGCGCTCTGGGCCCCTCGGTGCCCCAGGCCCTGCCTCCCGCTCCAGTCCATGTCTGAGCACCACCTGCGCTGGGCCTCTGGGGAGATGCCAGGAAAGGTCTCCAAGCAGAACTGAGCCTCTGTCCGCAAGCTGCCTGCAACGTGGCTCGCTTCAGCTGGAGTTTGCCTCCGTCCCTCCCTCTCTGTGCCGCTGTGTGTGTTTCCCCCTGCTCCCTCGCACAAGGCATCCTCCCTTTTTGGCTGCCGGTTCCCAGGGTTGTGACCCCGAGCCCCACCCTGGAGTGGCAGCCCCAGCCCAGCCCCTTCCAGCTGTGATTTCATCTGCAGCCTGCCCAGCTCCTGCATGCTGGGCCTACTGGGGGTTTGACAGGGTTCAGGACGAAGGGGACGGGCAGTTCCCACACAGGGAATCCCTCAGCAGGGATAGGGGACTGTCATGCTAGGCCCTAGGTGCAGTCCCCAGGTGGCTGTGTCTTCTCTCCAGGAAGGGAGCCTGTAGACTGGCCCGGGGCCCTAGCCCCTCGGAGCTATCCCATTCACTTTGATACATACGGCCAGTCAGGCTTGATTTTCCCGTTGACTTTCACTCAACGTTCGCAACTCTCCTAGAACATCACGGCTGCTTGTTTTTCACTTGTGGAAGCTAAAGGTTAGCAAGTAAAGGCACATGCATAAGGGTGCACAAAGACTACCACCGTCAGAGCCCAGACCTCTGGCTGGCAGGCCACAGTGATCCCTCTATGACCCACTAAGGACTTAAACAGGAAGCCCCACCTCCAGCCCCCTGCAGTCCTGCCCCTCAGTCCCCTGCAGCCCTGACCTGCTCATTTGGCCTTGGCGCCCTCCTGCCCATTCTTGTTTCAAGTAGAAGCACACTGCCCTGTTCTGAGGGTCGGAGGGGGTCTGCTCCAGGCAGCACGGGGGAGGGAGCATCAGAGCAGATGCTCTTTATTTTTGTTTGTATATCATTATCCATTTTACACCTTGAAAGTGGTCTGGGCAAAGGTGGGAACTCTGGTGGTTTGAAGTGTGTGCAGACTTTGAGCTCGTTTGGAAAAAGGCTGGAGATTGGGCTCAGTGAAGCACGAGCGGTGTGGCTTTGGGGAAGCGGACACTCCTCACCCTCCGTGTCCTCCTCTCTAAGTAAGGATGATGGCACACGCGCAAATAACCGGTCCATTGGGAGGGCCTGGGGTCCAGCAGGGTTCCTGACACCCGGCAAGCCTCCTGTGTGTCAGCATAGACCCTAAGACTCATGTGAAACAGAGCTCTTGGTCCTGTTTAGTGATGCAGAAACTGATGCACTCCAGAGCCAAGGCAACAACAGACGGGAGAAGGGGGATTCCTCACCCACAGCTTCCAGCTTCAGAGATACCTCAGAATGGTCAGACAGGAGAGAGGGGACTGGTGTGGTAGTGTGCCTTCTCTGTGTCACACATCCCCCCACAACCTGTCACCCGCCTCCACATACACATGTGACACAGACCTACACACACAACCTGTCACACCCCCAATATACAATACATACCTCTCTCTCTCTCTCTCTCTCTCTCTCTCTCTCTCTCTCTCTCTCTCTCTCTCTCTCACACACACACACACACACACACACACACACACACACACACAGCTACCCCAGTCAAGGCTTGAGCTGAAGACAGTTGCTGGCTGGACCTTGCCACCCCCAGGAGCTGATTCACACCCCCAGACCCCATCTGAGACGCTCAGCTCAGAGGAATTTGAATCACCAGCTGGCCCCCTGCAGAGTCCCTGGGGGAAGGACGCGGGGGTGGGGGCTAGCCCCTTGCCGGCTTGCTGTTCTGTCTCTTTCCTGGGCCCTGGGGCACTGAGACTCAGGAGAGAGGACTGAACAGCAGTGGCAGCTGGCAGGGTTTTGGGGAGGTGGCCTGTCAGCCAGGCATCCTGTGTGGGCAGTGGTTACTCAGCAGGTAAGTAAGCAGCTCTCTGGGCACTGGGAATTCCCCAAGACTGGTGACCCAGATGCTGAGCCTGCCCCCACGGCCAGGCCAGCCCCATTCTCCCTGCACCCTCCCCTAGAGGAGCTCAGTTCTTCAAAAAACAAAGCCTTAGCTGGGCTTTGGTGACCTCACCTGGAAGGTGAGCGAAGAGGAAGCTGAGGCCTGGAGGGTGCTTCTCAAGGCCAGGAAATGGGAGAAACTCAGGCAGGTGTCTGGCATGGGTCTGACAGTGGATGCCACGTCCAAAAAGGCAGAGTCACCTCCATTTTCCACCTTGAGAAATGAAGGCGCCATTGGACCTGCGGCCTTCACTCTGATGCACCCCGGAGCTGACATCCTTCGTTGATAGTTACTTTTGGAACAAGTGGACTGTGTTGCCAGATGGAGGGTGGTATGGGTTCTTTAGGAGGAAGACCTGTGAGGTCTGAATCCAACCCAAACCACACACTGGCTGTGCAGCCCTGGGCGATGATGATGCCTCTCTAAGCCTCAGTTTCCCCTCGGAAAACAAGAGTGATTCAGAATAGAGACTCTGTCAACTCTGGCTAAGCGGGCGTAAGGAGCTTGGACCCAGCCTGGAAATTCAGCATAGTCCTGATTGTTAGAGCTGAGGTGGCTTGGAGGGCCTCTCAGTCCTTGGGGGTGGGCACAGTCCCTGGGAGCAGGCAGCGTCAGTGAGTATCAGCAAGCCCTCCTGTCTCACAGTCCTGGCGAGGTCCAGTGCTGCATGGAATCTGTCCCTTCTCACCGTTACCCCATCACATCTCTGGCAGACACCAGTGACACCCGCTCAGGGCCAAAGAAGAGCCAGAAGCAGCCTGGCCAACGGCCAGCAGCCCCAGCATCACCCCGACATTTCCTGACTAGTCCTACGTCAGGAATCAAGCCCCTGGAGGTGAATCAGAGTGACTGCGTTTTTTGTTTTTTGTTTTTTTTTTTCCCCTTCACTTCTGATAGAAATTGCGAAGGAAGTGGCAGCCCACAGAGCTGAGCATCAGCGGGGCCGGAGGCCAGGTTGTGGCATGGTGGGTGGCTGGTCCCACCCTGACACTACCTCCCAACCCTCTATCTGTGGACTAGACTACTCCTGGGCCAGCATTTTGGGTCCGTGTTGTGTGAGCACTTAGACTATGGACCTCTTCTCCCTGAATTGTCCAGGACTATCTCAGGCAGAGGTGGAGAGCAATGTTTTCACACTGGCCTCTACCACCCCATCCATGGGTTACAGGTTCAAGTTACAAGGCTCCAGTAGCGCTTTCAAAGAGAAATGGAATGGTACCAGAACAAGGATGAGCCGGCTCCCTGAAGCGTTCCCTCTAGTTGTCTGTGTGTGCCCACGTGTTTCTTGCTGTGTGAATCAGTGATGCAAGCCTGGCCCAGAAGGTCTGTGTGACTTGCCTAAGGTCACTCAGCAGTTGGCAGCACATAGTGCCTGACTTTTACCATGGCTGCCACTAAAGCCAGCCCAGAAATGGGCCAGAGGTGCATCTTGGGCCCAGGTATGGCCAGGCCAGGGGCAAGGTGTGGGGGTGGGGGCCTGGCATCAGGGGGAGCCGTAATGAAGTCCCTTGTGGAACCTGGCTTCTCCAAAACCACTTCCTTCCTCTGCCTCAGACCCTCAGGGCTCCTCACCTGGGTGAGGCTGGAGAGGGTCACAACTACCAAGCCTTTCCCTCATGGGCATCAGGAGCCCTTCATACACACGGCAAGAGGAGGAAGTGGTCGGGCTTCTTCAGGGTGGCCTATGCCCAGGGGCCCAGCTGAGTCCAGAAGAGGGCGCCCTGCGGACTGGACTCCCTGTGGGGCAGAAGCTTGGTGGAGCTTGTCTCAGTGTATAGTGAGAGCCGTGTCGGCCTGAGTCTGTTTATCTGCGTCTGGTCCTACTGTGCATGTGTGTGCATTTGAGTACGCTGTTAGCCTGTGTGTGTGTGTGTGTGGGGAGGCTATGACAGAGCTGGACTTTGCAAGTCCTCTGGTGTGTGTGTGTGTGCGTGTGCGTGTGCGTGTGCATGTGCGTGTGTGTGTGTGTGTGTGTGTGTGTGTGTGTGTGTGTGTGTGTGTGCCTGCCTGTATAGCACAGCAGGTCTGGGTGGTAGACAGGCATGACCCTGTGCATGTGTATGCATGTGCCCCTGTGTCTCTATCAATTCCTGCCTTTCACTGTCTAGCCCCTGGCCCTGGGAACCATGGGGCAGCCTCATGTCACGGGGGCCACCAGCAGCTGGTTTCCTCACCCCGCCCTACCCCACACCCCGGCCACCCTGACTTTTGGCACAGGGACAACGCTGATGTCACAGCCGACTTGACAGCTTCCTTTTCCCACTGAGTTTTCCAAAAGCGAGAGAGAGAGAGAGAGAGAGAGAGAGAGAGAGAGAGAGAGAGAGAGAGAGGAGCACCGCTGCTATTAAATAATCACGGTGTGTGTAGGGTGCCACTTATTGGTTTCCTGAACTTGGATGCAATAAACAGAACCGGAAACAGCAGTGGACAGACACACAGGAAGCTGGGAACTGACCACAGAGGTAGGGCCTGGCCACCTAACTGGACCAAGAGGTGATGCTGGGTAGGTGGCCTGAGCCCTGTCTCAACCCTAAGTGCCAGGAGGACTTGAAAAACAAAACAACTTTGTTTGAGGATGTTAGGATGGGATACTATGAGGGGGATGAGAAGAATGAAGGGTTCAATCCCCTGGAAGGTTAGGAGGAAGACTCGTCAGGGTGAACTGTCTACTTTCTGGGAAAGAAAAGAATAAGCTGTGGACTCTGTGGGGACAGTGCAGGCGGAGCTGCTGGGGACCAGAGGGACACAGCCAGGACCGGCTACCCTGTCAGGAAGCGTAGGTTTGACTCCCGTCTCACACCAGCCCCAAACCCTGGGACCTCTGCAAATCTTGAAGACCCTCCCAGGGCACAAGGCTAGCACATCCACCAGCCCCAGAGGCCTCCCTTCCACTCCAAAAAAAACCATGGCAGAGTGCCTTGAAGACACCCTAAGACCTCCATCCCATCCCCCATCTGCCATAGGAGGCATCTCTCCTTTGACACAGTAGGCAACTGAGGCTCAGGGAGTTGAATGAATTGTCCAGGGTCACAAAGTGGGCCAAACTCCGCATCCCCATCCCACCCCATCCTCTCTGAGATGGGCCTGGGAAGCTGAACAGTGGCTGGGGCACTCAGGAGGTGCTCAGGGCAGCAAGGTCTGTGAGGGGCTCTGTACCAGTCACCCCAGGGGAGCACCTCCTCCTGCCTAGGCCAGGTGGCCAGCGCTTATCAGCCACAGGCTCCATGACACAATCCGCTCTGATCTCCTGCCCAACTGGCCTCACCCCACCGCACCCCTGGACCCTGCTTCCGTTCCCTCCCTTTCCAGGTGGGACCTGTGCCCAGCACTGGTATCACAGTGGGTTCTATGAACCCCTCAGCTGCGGCATTTTCCCAGTGCTGACTCTGACCTACAGGCCGACGGCTGAGGACCCTTTCAGAGCGGAGACAGTTGCCTCTAACTCTTGCCTGAGCACCCCACCCCCACTACAGTCCTTGCCTAGCTCTCCAAGCAGGGTGTGACTCTGCTGGCTGGAAGAGTGGGGCCAGGGACCCTGGAATCTGTCAGACCTCCGATCCGATCTCATCTCTGTCACCTACGAGCTGTGCCACCTGAGGCAGGAGATACCATCACTCAAACCTGTTTGAACATGTGCGAACTTGGTAACAGTATCGTCAATCATATGTTGGCAAAGCCAGAGGTATGCTTTTATTATTGACATCTTTATCTGGTACAACTCCAAAGGTGAGGCCCAGAGAGGGGATGACACTTTCCAAAAGCCACACAGCAAATCAGTGGGCCATCCTTAATGGTACATGGCCTGGTGCCTGTCCTGGGCTTCCAAGGTGAGGGGACCCCAGAGCTTCAAAACTGGTGTGCTTGTAAGAACTCCAGAGAGGACTTGCTTCTTGAGACCCCATGTCCCTGACTAGATTCAGTCATTGATCTGGGGGATGTGGATGGTCTCCCCAGTGTCCTGGAAAACCGAGCTCAGGGCTTCTTGCCAGGAACTTTTAGCAGCTCCAAGCCCTGGGCTGCAGCGCCTCCCAGGGGCGGCAGGGACGGCAGTCAGAGCAGCTCAGCTGGTGCAGGCGGGCGGGTGGGGCTGGACTGGTGGATTTGAGGAAGTGAGTGGTGCCTGGAGCTCAGAGCGGGGTGGGCAGAGGCCGTCAGCCAGCACAGGAGAAGAAGATTCCCAGAGAGGCTTTACCCTAACATCTGCAGGGTGAAGTCCAAAAGACTGGCCACAAGGGGGTGGCAGAAGCGTGTGCAGTGGACTGTGGGGTGTAGCCTTGGTGAGAAGGCTTCGGAGGAGGGGCGGTGTCCCACTTGGTCCTGCTACCTGTTCCCACCTTGACCTGAGAGTCCTTCCAGGTGGGGATCAGGCTCTCGGTTTTACAGGGGAGCCAGGGTGACCCAGAGAAGGAAAATGAACTGCCCTAATCCACACAAGGAGGCAAGAGCCAAATTCAAGCAAGGGACACCGGACTATGCCATCTGTGGTGACAGGCTCCCCACTAGCCTGTCCTGTCCCAGCATGGTGCGGCATGGACAGGATCCTGGGGACAATTTCCCATCCTCTTGGCAGCCCCTACCAAGTCTGGAGAGACACTGACCGTAGAGATGAGTGCCTCTTTTCATTTTGGGTGACGAACCCCCAGTTTGGGCCTCGGCACAGACTCGGTCTCTGGTTTTCCCCCACTTTGTCACTGTCCTGGGATCAGGGTGTCCAGGTTCCCAGAAGAGCCAAGTTCTGATCTGGCCAAGGTCAAAGACAGAGGAGTGATGACCTTGGCCAATCAAGTTCCCCAGAGCACCCACAAGGGCCGCCTATTCTGGAGGGACAGGGTAAATGAGGCTCTCAGAACACCAAAAAAAAAGAAAGGAACCTGAATGTCCCTGGGGAACCCAGGTGTCAAGACTACCTTCGGAATCTACTAACCCTCCAGCGATCATTCAATGCAAGATTTGAACCCATGTGCTCTCCCCGCTGCCCTCTACCCCTCCCATGAACTTTAACCCCCGGGGCACTTTCACAGCTCATCTCCAGCTTTGCCTGGACGTCCTCCAAGAGAGCCTCACGAACCTGCCTCACAATGCATCCACTACAGACAGGGAGACCGAGTCCTGGAGAACTGTGTAGGCCACAAGGAGCAACTGATGTACCATCTACCCTCCTGAGGGTAAATGTGGGGAGCAGCAGAGGCCCCCAATCCTGCCCCCT